>NW_013845888.1:0-380 GCF_000517525.1 Limulus polyphemus
TTTGTTGTACCAAATAACGCTAAAGATGAGTATGAGGTTACACATTCAGTAACTATAGTTACACCTAGGTTTTCAAAGAGTAGTTGTACCAAGTAAGGCTAAAGATGAGTATGGTGGTTATACATTCGGAAAATAGAGTTACACCTAGGTGTTGATGGAGTAGTTGTACCAAGTAAGGCTAAAGATGAGTATGGTGGTTATAAATTCGGTAACTAGAGTTACACCTAGGTGTTCATGGAGTAGTTGTACCAAGTAAGGCTAAAGATGAATATGGTGTTTATAAACTCGGTAACTAGAGTTACACCTAAGTGTTCATGGAGTAGTTGTACAAAGTAAGGCTAAATATGATTATGGTGGTTATAAATTCTGTAACTAGAGTT
>NW_013845889.1:0-380 GCF_000517525.1 Limulus polyphemus
AAATTTGAAAAATCTCGATGACTGAGTGATATCTTTCTGTTTAGGCTCAGCCGATGTTCAACAGTATTGATTACTAAGTGATATATACCTGTTTAGGTCACAACAGAAGATAGTTTTAGCCTTTCGTTCGGTAGTACTTAACATTCGAATTTTTATCACTGGTTTACATCCTTTCTTTGTTTAGATATTTACAAATATTTAGCATCTCTCATGTCATTGGCAGACGAACGATTCTCCGTCTTTATATCCTACCAAGTATCTTATATTTCTTTGGTCAGTGACAGTGTTCCGTAATAAATCGCACTTTTTAAATCACTAGATCAGACATAGTTAACCTTTTCAAACCATGTAGGTGATTTCACGCCTTTCACAGGTCACTA
>NW_013845890.1:0-382 GCF_000517525.1 Limulus polyphemus
GGGTGTTTGACAATAGTAGAAATTAAGGATGGTTTTAATAACAAATGTCAGTTTAAAGAGTGGAGGTTGAGTGTCTGACAATAGTATAAATTAAGGGTGGTTTTAATGACAAATGTCAGAGTTTAAAGAGTGGAGGTTGAGTGTCTGACAATAGTAGAAATTAAGGGTGGTTTTAATGACAAATGTCTGAATTTAAAGAGTGGAGGTTGGGTGTTTGACAATAGTAGAAATTAAGGATGGTTTTAATTACAAATGTCTGAGTTTAAAGAGTGGAGGTTGAGTGTTTGACAATAGTAGAAATTAAGGATGGTTTTAATAACAAATGTCTGAGTTTAAAGAGTGGAGGTTGAGTGTCTGACAATAGTAGAAATTAAGGATGGTT
>NW_013845891.1:0-380 GCF_000517525.1 Limulus polyphemus
ATGAATAACAATCCACAAGATTTAACAATACTATGTCTTGTCAACAAGAAGATACAGGATTTATCAATAATGTGTACTGTCAATAAGAAAACACAAGATTTAACAATACTGTGTCCTGTCAATAAGAAGATACAGGATTTATCAATAATGTGTACTGTCAATAAGAAGACACAAGGTTTAACAATACTGTGTCCTGTCAATAAGAAGATACAGGATTTATCAATACTTTGTACTGTCAATAAGAAGCTACAGGATTTATCAATACTGTGTACTGTAAATAAGAAGACTCAAAATATAACAAAATTGTATCCTGTCAATAAAAAGATAAAGGATTTATCAATACTATGTACTGTCAATAAGAAGACACAAGATTTAACAAT
>NW_013845892.1:0-380 GCF_000517525.1 Limulus polyphemus
TAGTATTTCTTTTCGTCTCTTTAGAAATCTACTTTTAATTTATCTTATATGGCATTCATTTGCAAGGATGTGGCGATTCTATATCAGTCATTGTCATAGTTGGTAGTAAATTATAATCTTTACTTTATTCTTGAATTAAAAAACAAAATACGAATTACCAGATAAGGGATAATACTAGTTAGTATTATAACATTGTTATATAATAGAAATAATAGGTGCTATTTAATAATCAGACTTAGATAATCGTGTAGGCTACAAACAAAGTCAACGCATTTCGTATATTAAAAAGTTCCCCTCTCCATTTTTCAATCTCAGATACCTATTCAAAACTCTCACCCTACTTTAAACTACCACCAAACTGTAGTTACAGCCAAGTTCAA
>NW_013845893.1:0-489 GCF_000517525.1 Limulus polyphemus
TAAATACGGTAATTAGAGTTACACCTAGGTGTTCGTGGAGTTGTTTTACCAAATAACGCTAAAGATGAGTATGGTGGTTATAAATTCGGTAACTATAGTTACACATAGGTGTTCGTGGACTTGTTGTACCAAATACCGCTAAAGATGAGTATGGTGGTTATAAATTCGGTAACTATAGTTACACCTAGGTGTTTATGGAGTAGTTGTACCAAGAAAGACTAAAGACGAGTTTGTTGGTTATAAATTCAGTATCTAGAGTTACGCCTAGGTGTTCATGGAGTTTTTGTACCAAATAACGCTAAATATGAGTATTGTGGTTATAAATACGGTAACTAGAGTTACATCTATGTGCTCGTGAAGTTGTTGTACCAAATAACGCTAAAGATGAGAATGGTGGTTATAAATTCGGTAATTATAATTACACCTATGTGTTCATGGAGTAGTTGTACCAAGTAAGGCTAAAAATGAGAATGGTAGTTATAAATTCGG
>NW_013845894.1:0-587 GCF_000517525.1 Limulus polyphemus
CGGGCCTTCACAGTAGGAGTTTTCGTAGAACTTATTTGTTTCTACATTTTTCACGCAAAGCTACACAAGTGCATTGTTGTCCATAATTTTCTATTTACAGGTAGTTAGTCAGCAGTACCCACCGCCAACTCTCGGGCTTGTCTTATCAAATAGTTGGATTTGACAATCACTCCTATAACGCACTCACGTTCCCAAAGTGAGGAGTGCGATTTCTATCTCTCTCTCTTTTTTCGGTAACTGAAGGCAAACAATTGACTCTTGGATCAACAGTCCGGTACACTGACCACTAGACATGACTCTTGTATCAATAGTCCGGTACACTGACCCTAGACATGACTCTTGGATCAACAGTCCGGTACACTGACCACTAGACACGACTCTTGGATCAACAGTCCGGTACACTGACCACTAGACATGATTCTTGGATCAACAGTCCGGTACACTGACCACTAGACACGACTCTTGGATCAACAGTCCGGTACACTGACCACTAGACATGACTCTTGGATCAACAGTCCGGTACACTGACCACTAGACACGACTCTTGGATCAACAGTCCGGTACACTGACCACTAGACACGACTCTT
>NW_013845895.1:0-501 GCF_000517525.1 Limulus polyphemus
AATGCAAGAACATAGTTGAATGTATTCCGGTTAATAATGTTTAGTGCAAGAACATAGTTAACTGTATTCTAGTTAATAATATTTAGTGCAAGAACATAGAATAACTGTATTCTAGTTAATAATGTTTAGTGCAAGAACATAGTTAACTGTATTCAAGTCAATAATGTTTAGTGCAAGAACATAGTTAACTGTATTCTAGTTAATAATATTTAGTGCAAGAACATAGTTAACTGTATTCTAGTTAATAATATTTAGTGCAAGAACATAGATAACTATTCTGGTTAATAATGTTTAGTGCAAGAACATAGTTAACAGTATTCTAGTTAATAATGTTTAGTGCAAAAACATAGTTAACTGTATTCTAGTTAATAATGTTTAGGGCAACAAAATAGTTAGCTGTATTCTAGTTAATAATGTTTAGTGCAAGAACATAGTTAACTGTATTCTAGTCAATAATGTTTAGTGCTAGAACATAGTAAACTGTATTCTAGTTAATAATGT
>NW_013845896.1:0-973 GCF_000517525.1 Limulus polyphemus
TACAAACATAACATTTTGTTGGTTTACACCTGTATGATGAAACCATGTACAAACAAAACATTTTGTTGGTTTACACCTGTATAATGAAACCATGCAGAAACCGAACATTTTGTTGGTTTACACCTGTATGATGAAACCATGTAGAAACAGAACATTTTATTGGTTTACACCTGTGTGATAAAACCATGCAGAAACAGAACATTTTGTTGGTTTACACCTGTATAATGAAACTTTGTAGAAACAGAACATTTTGTTAGTTTACATCTGTGTGATAAAACCATGTACAAACAGAATATTTTGTTGGTTTACACCTGTATAATGAAACCATGTAGAAACAGAACATTTTATTGGTTTACACCAGTGTGATAAAACCACGCAGAAACAGAACATTTTGTTAGTTTACACCTGTATGATAAAACCAGGTAGAAACAGAACATTTTGTTGGTTTACACCTGTATAATGAAACCATGTAGAAACAGAACATTTTATTGGTTTACACATGTGTGATAAAACCATGTAGAAACAAAACATTTTATTGGTTTACACCTGTGTGATAAAACCATGTAGAAACAGAACATTTTGTTGGTTTACACCTGTATGATAAAACCATGTAGAAACAGAACATTTTGTTGGTTTACACCTGTATGATAAAACCATCTAGAAACAGAACATTTTGTTAGTTTACACCTGTATAATGAAACCATGTAGAAACAGAATATTTTGTTAGTTTACACCTGTGTGATAAAACCATCTAGAAACAGAACATTTTGTTAGTTTACACCTGTGTGATAAAACCATGTAGAAACAGAACATTTTGTTGGTTTACAACTGTGTGATAAAACCATGTAGAAACAGAACATTTTGTTGGTTTACACCTGTATGATAAACCATGTACAAACAAAACATTTTGTTGGTTTACACCTGTATGATGAAACCATGTACAAACAAAACATTTTGTTGGTTTACACCTGTA
>NW_013845897.1:0-380 GCF_000517525.1 Limulus polyphemus
GTATGTGGTTATTGTTCGGGACGAACAATATTAAGGAGGGGGCAGTGTTGCGTCATCGAGATCATGTGATTCTCACGCTCTCTACTTTCTAGAATTATCCCGTATCTTGGCGAATGCTCTAGTATTTGCTAGATAGGGTAGGCTGGTATATAAAAGAGGGGAAGGTAATGTCTGTGTAGATAGTGAGTAATTGAACTGCAGTCAGAAGTATTGTTGACGTTTGTTGATAAAGTGTTTGTTATAGAACGACTGTTGAAAATAAGTGTATCGTAAAGTTGTATCTGCAGTCAGAGTATTGTTGAAGTTCGTTATAGCGTTTGTTTTAGCGCGATTGTTGAAGTTGAGTGTATCGGTAAAGTTATATTCGGAAAGAATAAACC
>NW_013845898.1:0-381 GCF_000517525.1 Limulus polyphemus
TAATGGATCACGTCCTGTGACTTTAATGTAAGGAGATATGTTTAGTTTTGTTGGTTATTGATACTGGATCATGTCTTGTGACTTTAATGTAACGAGATACGTTTAGTTTTGTTGGTTGTTGGTATTGGATCATGTCTTGTGACTTTAATGTAACGTAATATGTCTAATTTTGTTGGTTGTTGGTATTGAATCACGTCCTGTGACTTTAAAGTAACAAGATACGTTTAGTTTTTTTGGTATTGGATCACGTCCTGTGACTTTAATGTAACAAGATACGTTTAGTTTTGTTGGTTGTTGGTATTGGATCACGTCCTGTGACATTAATGTAATGAGATACGTTTAGTTTTGTTGGTAATGGATCACGTCCTGTGACTTTAATGT
>NW_013845899.1:0-380 GCF_000517525.1 Limulus polyphemus
ATACACCTAAAGTTTTTGTTCTAGTTCGTCTTACAATATAATGTTTTCAACGTGAAATGGTTATGTATTTTGTGATTATTTTTAAAAAATGGAAATTTTTAAAGAATTTACATATGAATGTACACCAGTGGGTTGCATTTAAAGAAAGAGTCAAAAGGCTTAGGAAAATGTTGCTCCTTTGTTGCATTATGGGAAATATCTTGAGATGCTACCATGTATACTTTTGGGATCACTGAACACTACATACAGGCTCTCCAGCAGTACATTATAAAAAACTAGGAGAAAACTAGGAAGATATTGTAAAAAACTAGGAACTATTTTAAGTTATCAATTTACCTTGTCATCTTTGTTATACAAATTTACCATGCATGCAGGTGCAC
>NW_013845900.1:0-381 GCF_000517525.1 Limulus polyphemus
AAAAAAAGCCATATTCTGAATCACTTTTCACAAACTGAGATTTGACTAACATTCACTCTGAAAAATTTCGTGAAATGTTATAACAATGAAAGAATTAGCATTTTTTAGACTTTGTGTGCTATAATGTTCAATAGTTTTTATTCCATAAGTATTCTATCAATGTGCGATTATAGGGATCTGTAAAATCCTTATATAGTTTACACAAATTTTACATAAATACTAAAGAGTTTTTATGTTTATACCTAAACGAAAGTTTACAAGGCGATATATAACAAATATTTAGGAAAATCTTAATTAAAATTATATTGTCACATCGGATATTAAGATTTTAAAACTAAATAGTTAGTCTTGGTTTCCTACTGTCACCAACAAAGATAAAAG
>NW_013845901.1:0-380 GCF_000517525.1 Limulus polyphemus
GTCAAATCAAGCTCTACTTCACAACCGACATCTTGTCCTGACATATAACTAGCATCATATTTTGACAACTCAAGTAATACTTTACAAAACACATCTTGTCCTGACATATAACTAGCATCATGTTTTGTCAAATCAAGCTATACCTTACAACTCGCACATTCTCCTGACATATAACTAGCATCATATTTTGTCAAATGAAGCTCTAACTTACAACTCACATCTTGTGGAGACATATAACTAGCATCATATTTTGTCAAATCAAACTCTACCTTACAACTCACATCTTGTCCTGAAATATAACTAGCATCATATTTTGTCAAATCAAGCTCTACCGGAGAACCCACAACTTTTCCTGACATATAACTAGCTTCATATTTTTT
>NW_013845902.1:0-379 GCF_000517525.1 Limulus polyphemus
TATATATTGCTTGAGATATCCCAATCAATGTTTTAAAACAATAAATTCAGACTTAAAAAAGGCATTTCACTTAATATATTGCTTGAGATATCCCAATCAATGTTTTAAAACAGTAAATTCAGACTTAAAAATGGCATTTCACTTGATATATTGCTTGAGATATCCCAATCAATGTTTTAAAACAGTAAATTCAGGCTTAAAAAAGGCATTTCACTTTATATATTGCTTGAGATATTCCAATCAATGTTTCAAAACAGTAAATTCAGACTTAAAAATGGCTTTTCACTTTATATATTGCTTGATATATCCCAATCAATGTTTCAAAACAGTAAATTCAGACTTAAAAAAGGCTTTTCACTTTATGTATTGCTTGATATAT
>NW_013845903.1:0-463 GCF_000517525.1 Limulus polyphemus
AGAATGTTGATCACGTGGTGTTATAAACTCACAACATAATAACTGATAGGATGAAACATAATTATTTTAAGATAACTATAACACCGAGGTTGATCACGTGGTGTTATAAACTCACAACATAATAACTGATAGGATGAAACATAATTATTTTAGGATAACTATAACACAGAAGGTTGATCACGTGGTGTTATAAACTTACAACGTGATAACTGATAGGATGAAACATAATTATTTTAGGATAACTATAACACCGAGGTTGATCACGTGGTGTTATAAACTTACAACATGATAACTGATAGGATGAAACATAATTATTTTAGGATAACACTGAGGTTGATCACGTGGTGTTATAAACTTACAACATAATAACTGATAGGATGAAACATAATTATTTTAGGATAACTATAACACTGAGGTTGATCACGTGGTGTTATAAACTTACAACATAATAACTGAGGGGATG
>NW_013845904.1:0-380 GCF_000517525.1 Limulus polyphemus
TAGGTGTTCGTGGAGTTCTTGTACCAAATAACGCTAAAGATGAGTATGGTGGTTACAAATTCGGTAACTAAAGTTACACCTATGTGTTCGTGGAGTTGTTGAAGTAAATAATTCTAAATATGAGTATGGTGGTTATAAATTCGGTAACTAGAGTTACACCTAGGTGTTCGTGGAGTTGTTGTACCAAATAACGCTGAAAACGATTATGGTGGTTATAAATTCGGTAACTAGAGTTACACCTAGGTGCTCGTGGAGTTCTTGTACCAAAAAACGCTAAAGATGAGAATGGTGGTTATAAATTCGGTAAGTATAGTTACACCTAGGTTTTCATGGAGTAATTGTACCAAGTAAGGCTAAAGATGAGTATGATGGTTATAATT
>NW_013845905.1:0-397 GCF_000517525.1 Limulus polyphemus
ACAGATAGATCAGTATTATCTAGTCTGGAATGATGGAATATTGCAAATAGATCAGTATTATCGAGTCTTGTATGATGGAATATTGCGGATAGATCAGTATTATCGAGTCTGGAATGATGGAATATTGCAGATAGATCAGTATTATCTAGTCTGGAATGATGGAATATTGCGGATAGATCAGTATTATCGAGTCTTGTATGATAAAATATTGCAGATAGATCGGTATTATCGAGTCTGGAATGATGGAATATTGCAGAGAGATCAGTATTATCGAGTATGGAATGATGGAATATTGCAGATAGATCAGTATTATCGGGTCTGGAATGATGGAATATTGCAAATAGATCACTGTTATCGAGTCTTGTATGATGGAATATTGGAGATAGATCAGTATTAT
>NW_013845906.1:0-1349 GCF_000517525.1 Limulus polyphemus
ACCGAAATTAGACCTTAAATACAAAGAGATTCTTTCATTGAACTGTTTCCCTAAATCTCCTACAAGACTATTTTATATTAGGGTATTGTGTGAGCTAATTACCCTAGAGTCTGGGATCCCGCACTTGGAAAGATCCAGCATAGCATGTTTTAAACGGTTAAATCATACACTACTTCATATAAAGCAAGGTATATTAATCATATTTCAATACAAGCTCCTCAAAGTTAAACTTTAAAACTGCAATAAATATACATATATTGCATATATTGTTTCTTTTTGAGCTGTACATAAGTAAAAAAGAAGCGTTTCAACAACTAAAACACATTTTCGCACGAGCAAGAAAAATGTTTAATAACGAAACCAACTAATCTTTAAGTGGCTGTTGGCACCGACTATTTGCCTATCTCTAAAGTTTTCCAAAATTAGGGAAGGTCAATTTTATTGTGTACACAAAGTTAAAAGTAAACAAATGTTCAGAAGAGATATACTGTTAGACTAAGTTAAAACTGCAGAAAAAAACATTCGTCTCCTATGATACCTGGTAGTTTAGATATCATAAATATTTGTGTATAAACACAGTTCATGTGTTTTGATCTCTATCATTCCACTCATACTATAAACTGTTGTAAACATTTTCATGATAAGAAACGAGATAATTACTTGGTTATATTACTAAAAATATTTGATGTTCCCGCCTGAGCTTTACTGATCATTTTATTATCTGGTTACAGATATCAGGTCAACACTTGTATTTATTTACGCGAAAATGTATTACATTCAGTGTTGAAACGCATCTTTCAGTAAGGCTAGTATAACTGCTGATATGGTTGTTTTATACATTATACCATATTACATATTTTCGTTCTTTTTGGTGGTAACATATAAACTGCAATATGTACCGTCCCTTTGGTGTATTGTTTAATATGTTTCCAAGTCACTGTTGTCTCGAAAAATGATTACGTCACTTTGTTTCGTACTGAAGTTGGTAAACTTTAGTAAACTGTTACTCATCGACTTATGTTTTATTTAAACTTGTTTTGTTAGTGTCCTAACATGTAACATGCAAATGATGTAACGTTCACAGAGAAGGAATTTTTAATCACGTGTATATGCTACCACTACCGTTTCTTCGATATACTGTTTAATATGTTTTCAAGTCACTGTCTTATCGACAAATGTTTACGTCACTCAGTTTATTTTGTGTCCTAATATAACTGTAAAAGTACAAGGTAGGTAACACTTAAATTAATAGTTGAAGCCATCTGTTCTAAAACACAAGTTTTATATTGATATATCAGTACATCTAAACTTATTGAGTAGTGAACATGCGCACAATCAGAACAATTGCT
>NW_013845907.1:0-589 GCF_000517525.1 Limulus polyphemus
CCATGAACACCTAAGTGTAACTATAGTTACCGAATTTATAACCATCATACTCATCTTTAGCCTTACTTGGTACAACTATTCACTGAAAACCTAGGTGTAACTCTAGTTACAGAATTTATAACCACCATACTCTTGTTCATGGAGTAGTTGTACCAAGTAACGCTAAAGCGAAGTAAAGAAAAAGATGAGTATGATGGTTATAAATTCGGTAACTAGAGTTACACATTGGTGTTCGTGGAGTTGTTGTAACAATTAACGCTAAAATGCGTATGGTGGTTACAAATTCGGTAACTAGAGTTACACCTAGGTGTTTAAGGAGTAGTTGTACCGAGTAAGGCTAAAGATGAATATGGTGGTTATAAATTCGGTAACTAGAGTTACACCTAGGTTTTCGTGGAGTTGTTGTACCAAATAACGCTAAAGATGAGTATGGGGGTTATAAATTCGGTAACCAGAGTTACACCTAGGTATTCGTGGAGTTGTTGTACCAAATAACGCTAAAGATGAGTATGGGGGTTATAAATTCGTAACTAGAGTTAAACCTAAGTTACAACTACTCCATGAACACATATGTGTAACTCTAGTTACA
>NW_013845908.1:0-380 GCF_000517525.1 Limulus polyphemus
AAAAAAGAAAAAGATCCATCAATTTAGAACCCTCTGATAGCAAGAAATCTATAACAGAGCAATATCAAAAAGCTTCACTGAAGTACACATTCTCTTTCAGAAAGCCAATAAAGTAGTAACAAATTGGACCACAAAAGTCTCAAAAATGATAATATGAAGCTAGAGTTTTGCATGTAAATACGCAAGTACGCAACGAACGTTCATAAAAAAATTCGAGAAGATTAGACCAAATGGAACGAAGTACTGGTACAAAACGCAAAAATCTTCCATAACTCCCTTAAAACGAATAGTAGAAAGGTGAAATTCTTCATGTAACTGCACAACGATAAAATGTACCTATATACCAAATTTGGTTAAGAACAATCAATTCAGGACCCTCT
>NW_013845909.1:0-381 GCF_000517525.1 Limulus polyphemus
TTAAAGTGACTGTGGAAATTAAGTGTATTGCAAAGTTGAATTGAGAAAGAATAAACTAGTTTTATTTAAGAAAAGACTTGTATCTCTGAAGTTTCTCGGAAAGAATTTCTACGAAAAATTAACAAACGAACACAGAGACGTAACACAACTATTTAATTTTGTTGTTCTTTTTTTTAGTTACAAACACTTAACAATTCACAAAATAACAATTGACTGGTCTCTTACATTCACGTTGAGAAGCCTAATTGTTAAATCTTAGACTGATATTGTTGCGTCAGCGAGGTCACGTGACTAGAATCATGCCACCTGTTTCTAGAAATATCTGTTCCTTCAAGAATGCCCTAGCATTTACTAGATATGTGTTAGTCTTGTATATATAAG
>NW_013845910.1:0-380 GCF_000517525.1 Limulus polyphemus
ATAGTTTAAAATATTCGCGTTTTTTAGAAGTAGATGATATAACAGTGAAGTGTAGCCTTTCTGTTTATTACATGAAACAGTTCGGAACATTCCAGTTTTATAGTAGGACTAGACGATATAACAGTGAAGTGTAGCCTTCCTGTTTATTAGATGATGAAATATTTAGGAACATTCCAGTTTTACAGTAGTAATAGCCAATATAGCAGTAAAGTGTAGCCTTCCTGTATTTGTCAAGTGATCTGATAGCTATATAGCTCAGAACACTGTATCTTTATATTGTTGCGTCAGCGAGGTCACGTGACTAGTATCACACCACCTCCTTCTAGAAATATCCTGTTCCTTCGTGAATTGTCGGGAGACTACTAGATTAGGGGTAGTAT
>NW_013845911.1:0-380 GCF_000517525.1 Limulus polyphemus
TTCCCATCTGCAGTTCCCACCTCCAGACAAGAATACCATCTTTAAGCTTCAACTGGTCCCATTGTGCCCAATAGTTCTTTGTCACAGGTCTTAAGCAAGACACCTTCTCCCAAGCAGGGCACAAAACACTTGCTTATAGAAAATCAATTATTGACTTCAAATCTTGGTCTTTCTCCTGTTCTGCTGTAATATCTATACCTGGTTCCACTTCACCATCATCAACTCCTTCAGTCACCTTGACTTCAGCTTGATGGCACCTGGTTAGTTCAACCACTCTTTTAACACTTACTGGAATTTGGCCTTTGATGTTCCCAAACGTCATTTTATCAAAATTAACTACATACTTCCTCAGTAGTAAGTAGTCCAACCCTAATATGCAT
>NW_013845912.1:0-378 GCF_000517525.1 Limulus polyphemus
TTACTCCTGAAGAAGCTTTAATAGCGAAGTATTGATGAATAGAATTATATTCTGGAGATAAAGGTCGGAGTTTATTTGCATTAATGAATATGTCTGGTTAAACAAAATGTTTGTTTTCATAATTTTGCGTAAAGCTACTCATAGAGTAGAGAGTAGACAGTTAGTCAGCAATACTCACTGTCAGCTTTTGGGCGATCGAACAGTGGAATTTGATCTTCACTTTTGTAGCACATATATGGGACTCAAGCTTGGTGCGTGTTTTTGCAGCAATTAACGGGTCGCAAACACTTAATTATCGGATTTATAGTCCAGGCACGTTAACCACTGTGACACATCCGAATCCTCTTATTAATCTCTTCGTTTTTAAATTCTAAAAAT
>NW_013845913.1:0-378 GCF_000517525.1 Limulus polyphemus
AAACGGAGACGTAACAAGTTCTTTATTATAGACATCGAGTTCTTCACTTTGAACTAGCAATTGATCATTAATTAGACTTTCAATAATGCTTAACAAATCTGAAACTACACTGAATAAATTATCAATCAAATTATTATGCGACAGACATAGTTTAACTTCTGTAATCTGGTTAATATTTTCTCTAATATATAGTTTAACAAAGCTATTTCTTCTTTGATAAATCTTAATAAGTCTACAAGTAAGTTAGTTATATATATATATATACACTGAGTGGTCATAAGTAAATAGACACCTAATTTTCGTCATTTAACTGTATTTTGCTAACTAATTTGTGTTCACAGAGCACTATATAAATGAAAAATGGTCCGCACACTAATT
>NW_013845914.1:0-565 GCF_000517525.1 Limulus polyphemus
TCTTGTGTCTTCTTATTGACAGTACACATTATCGTTAAATCTTGTGTCTTCTTATTGACAGTACACAGTATCGTTAAATCTTGTGTCTTCTTATTGACAGTACATAGTATCGTTAAATCTTGTGTCTTCTTATTGACAGTACACATTATCGTTAAATCTTGTGTCTTCTTATTGACAGTACACAGTATCGTTAAATCTTGTGTCTTCTTATTGACAGGACATATTATTGTTAAATCTTGTGTTTTCTTACTGACAGTACACATTATCGTTGAATATTGTGTTTTCTTATTGACAGTAAACATTATTGATAAATCTTGTGTTTTCTTACTGACAGTACACAGTATTGCTAAATCGTGTGTCTTCTTATTGATAGTACACAGATCAATAAAAAGACAAAGATTTAACGATACTATGTACTGTCAATAAGAAGACACAAGATTTAACGATAAATACTGTGTACTGCTAAATCGTGTGTCTTCTTATTGATAGTACACAGTATTGTTAAATCTTGTGTCTTCTTATTGAGAGAACACAGTATTGTTAAATCTTGTAAAAACACAGTATC
>NW_013845915.1:0-743 GCF_000517525.1 Limulus polyphemus
ATCACAAACACTCCAAAGTGGATGAAATCTATTACCATAGATCACAAACATTCCGGAGTGGATGAAATCTATTACCATAGATCACAAACATTCCGGAGTGGATGAAATGCATTACCATAGATCACAAGCATTCCAAAGTGAATGAAATCTATTACCATAGATCACAAACATTCCGAAGTGGATGAAATCTATTACCATAGATCACAAACATTCCAAAGTGGATGAAATCTATTACCATAGATTACAAACATTCCGAAGTGGATGAAATCTATTACCATAGATCACAAACACTCCAAAGTGGATGAAATCTATTACCATAGATAACAAACACTCCAAAGTGGATGAAATCTATTACCATAGATTACAAACATTCCGAAGGAAATGAAATCTATTACCATAGATCACAAACACTCCGAAGTGGATGAAATGTATTATCATAGATCACAAACACTCTGAAGTGGATGAAATGTATTATCATAGATCACAAACATTCTGAAGTGGATGAAATGTATTACCATAGATCACAAACATTCTGAAGTGGATGAAATGCTATTACCATAGATCACAAACATTCCGAAGTGGATGAAATCTATTACCATAGATCACAAACATTCCGAAGTGGATGAAATCTATTACCATAGATCACAAACACTCCAAAGTGGATGAAATCTATTACCATAGATCACAAACACTCCAAAGTGGATGAAATCTATTACCATAGATCATAAACACTCCGAAGTGAA
>NW_013845916.1:0-1022 GCF_000517525.1 Limulus polyphemus
GTATATACCCTCTGTTGTTGGTTGTATGTAGCAAGGAAAAGACAAGTGTATTGTATTGTTGGTTGTATATAGCAAGGAAAAGAGATGTGTATTGTGTTGTTGGTTGTATATAGCAAGGAAAAGAGATGTGTATTGTATTGTTGGTTGTATATAGCAAGGAAAGTAGATGTGTATTGTGTTGTTGGTTGTATATAGCAAGGAAAAGAGATGTGTACTGTGTTGTTGGTTGTATATAGCAAGGAAAGGAGATGTGTATTGTGTTGTTGGTTGTGTATAGCAAGGGAAAGAGATGTGTATTGTATTGTTGGTTGTATATAGCAAGGAGAAGAGATGTGTATTGTGTTGTTGTTTGTATATAAAAAAGATTGAAGATGTGTATTGTGTTGTTGGTTGTATATAGCAAGGAGAAGAGATGTGTACTGTGTTGTTGTTTGTATATAGCAAGGAAAAAGAGATGTGTACTGTGTTGTTGGTTGTATATAGCAAGGAAAGGAGATGTGTACTGTGTTGTTGGTTGTATATAGCAAGGAAAAGAGATGTGTATTGTGTTGTTGGTTGTATATAGCAAGAAAAAGAGATATGTATTGTGCAGTTGGTTGTATATAAAAAAGATTGAAGATGTGTATTGTGTTGTTGGTTGTATATAGCAAGGAGAAGAGATGTGTATTGTGTTGTTGTTTGTATATAAAAAAAGATTGAAGATGTTGCTCTGATATAACAAAGAATGAAGTGTAATAAATTTAGTCTGGTAAAACACGTTGTTAACACACATTTTATTTCTAGAGTTACGATTTAAATGTAATTGTACTTGTTTAGGTACTGAGACAAAACTATGCCTTGGTTCATTCACTTCAAATTATGTAATGCTAAACCGTGTCTTAATTATGAATATACCAGTGTATGTATGGTGCGAATGTTCTGTGTCTGAAACTTCACGGTATCAGTGTAAGTTTTGTAAGAACTAGTTATAAAACTGAGATATGTCTAACTTCACTGTATCAGTGTAAGTTTTGTAAGAACTT
>NW_013845917.1:0-380 GCF_000517525.1 Limulus polyphemus
CTTCTTGTTTAATTTCTCGTTCTTCTTGTTTCTTTTCTTTTTCCTCTAACAACTGCTGTAATCTCTCTTCTTGTTTAATTTCTCGTTCTTCTTGTTTCTTTTCTTTTTCCTCTAACAACTGCTGTAATCTCGCTTCTTGTTTCTTTTCTTTTTCCTCCAACCACTGCTGTAATTTCTCTTCTCGTTCTTCTTGTTTCTTTTCTTTTTCCTTCAACAACTGTTGTAATCTCTTATCTTCTTGTTTCTTTTCTTATTTCTTTTCTCGTTCTTCTTGTTTCTTTTGGTGCTCTTGTATTGCTGCCATCACGTCTGCTATGCTGTAGTTTGATTTGCCGCTTCTCGTTTCCATTTTTTTTTGTCCCACTCTCTGACACCAATTT
>NW_013845918.1:0-1044 GCF_000517525.1 Limulus polyphemus
AGCTGATGGAACTATTGTAACCTTTGTACAAGGGTAATAATTTCCTGGGGTGGTGACATGATCTATTCATCACTTGCTTCACTTATCTCATCATCAGTGACATCATCATCATAAATCTCATTATCGGTATCATCCGTATCATTGACATCAGTAAATTCAAGGTCTTTGTCCTCCTTTTCTCCGCATATTCCTTGCATATCAAGAACAAGCTTGGCTTATTGGATGTTGATGCTCATCCTTTCGTTCGATGAAGGTGAAATCAACTGAAATGGAAGCTCAAAACGATGCAGAAAACGGATCATTTTCCACAACATCTGGCTGCAATTGAACCACTGCAACTGATGGAAAGCTGGAGTATTGTTTGACATAAACCTTTCCCTCTTTATCAAAAATTATATCGTTATGCCTAGTAAAAGATTTCTTGAAGAACTTGATACTTTTTATTTTCTTTAGGTTTCTCGAAAACTGCTTGCTGTAAACACTTGAGTGTATACAACATTAGTACATCATTTCCTAAACCATCCATTGCACCCAACACTGTAAATAACTGTGTTGGAGATGTAACACTATTTCCCATGTTCACATATCTAAAGACATGGGCCATTTGCATAAGCAAAATGAGCATCAATCAAATTCTTACCAACCTGTATATCTGTATGGATATACTGCACAATGTTTATTATACAGCTGCATAACGATTTTTCATCATGCTTCATAATATATTTGATCAAACTCAGCCTGTTGCCTTCCATTTGCAATATCTGTTTCTGGATTCAAAGTTGGAAGCATTAGAACCATTGCACCATGTCAACTCAATCCACGTTTTCCAATATGCTCTATAGTTTTCTCACGATAATATAATGGGTTGAACTTAAACTTGTAATCCATTAAACAGTACGCTGTATCATACTATTTCTTATGAAGCAATGTTTGCTTTAACTTTAAAATTTCCACCCGTTGTTTGAGTACATGAGTTCGATGTCGCATGTGCGACTTCATTTTGTTCAAAATATCATCAAGCATATGATGATGATCTGTAATAAC
>NW_013845919.1:0-380 GCF_000517525.1 Limulus polyphemus
CACTATCCTGGATCGTACTCACTATTTCCTGAACTATCCACAAATCTTACATCTTCTACTGTGGAATACTACCTTGGAAATTTCTAACTATGAATTAACATTACGATAGCTAGAGAGCACTATCTTGGAACGTACTCACTATTTCCCGAATTATCCACAAATCTCACCTCTTCTGCTGTAGAATACTACCTTGGAAATTTATAACTATGAACGAACATTACGATAGCTAGAGAGCACTATCTTGGAACGTACTCACTATTTCTTGAACTATCCACAAATCTTACCTCTTCTACTGCAGAATACTACCTTGGAACTTTCTAACTATGAACGAACGTTACGATAGCTAGAGAGCACTATCCTGGATCGTACTCACTATTTTT
>NW_013845920.1:0-379 GCF_000517525.1 Limulus polyphemus
TTAACACACGGAGACGTAACAATACCAAAATCCACCCAGTGCTTAAAAAGCTGGGATAACCACACTTTTTAGTTTTAAGTTTTTTTAGTATGTTTTATCACAATCTTTCAAGTCGATAGTCATGTGACTTGAGCTATTCAAGTTGACTGGAGTATTCACTACATGTTTGTTTGCTCCGAAAAAACTTGCTGCCTTGTTAGTTAAAATAGCCAGCCGCTCTCCCTTGCTGCCCAGCAAAGTAGAGTTAGTTCATCAAAAAGTGACTCATCTCCCTACAAACAAAGCAAAAAAAAAAAAAAAGAAGCCAGAAAACAGAGTGAAGAGGTCATTTGCACCTAATCCTCCAAAGTCTATAACGGTGATTCTCAACCTTTTTTTT
>NW_013845921.1:0-380 GCF_000517525.1 Limulus polyphemus
CAATACCATGTGATGCCATTTGGGCTTAGCAATGCTCCAGCAACATTTGAGAGGCTGATGGAAAGAGTACTGGAAGGCCTACAATGGAGGATAGCTCTAGTGTACCTGGACGATGTCATTGTATTTGCAACACATTTTGATGAGGAAATGTCCCGGCTGGAGGAAGTATTCATGCATTTCAAAACAGCAAACCTCAAACTCCATCCCAAAAAATGCCACTTGTTCCAGAAAGAGGTACTTTACTCAGGTCACATTGAAAGTGAGCATGGTGGGCAAACTGATCTTGACCAGGTGAAAGCAGTGCGTGATTGCCCAACACCAGACAATGTGGGAGAGTTAAGAAGTTTCTTTGGGCGTCTGTATCTATTACCTAGAGTTTG
>NW_013845922.1:0-381 GCF_000517525.1 Limulus polyphemus
TCTCACTTTACTTTTTTTGGAACAAACTATGTCACTTAAATTGTTTAGGATCAAGTTATGTGTCTCACTTTACTTTCTTTGAAACAAACTATGTCACTTAAATTCTTTAGGGTCAAGCTATGTGTCTCACTTTACTTTCTTTGGAACAAACTATGTCACTTCAATTCTTTAGGATCAAGCTATGTGTCTCACTTCACTTTTTTTGGAACAAACTATGTCACTTAAATTGTTTAGGATCAAGCTATGTGTCTCACTTTACTTTCTTTGGAACAAACTATGTCACTTAAATTGTTTAGGGTCAAGCTATATGTCTCACTTTACTTTCTTTGGAACAAACTATGTCACTTAAATTGTTTAGGATCAAGCTATGTGTCTCACTTC
>NW_013845923.1:0-494 GCF_000517525.1 Limulus polyphemus
TTATCAGTCTCTACAGATGAACGACACATTTGTTTTCCAAGTTCGGTTTATTCTTATCAGTCTCTACAGATGAACGAGACATTTGTTTTCCAAGTCTGGTTTGTTCTTTTTATCACTCTCTACACACTACACATGAACGAGACATTTGTTTTCCAAGTTTGGTCTATTCTTTTTATCACTCTCTACACACTACAGATGAACGAGACATTTGTTTTCCAAGTCTGGTTTGTTCCTCTTACCACTCTTTACACACTACACATGAACGAGACATTTGTTTTCAAAGTCTGGTTTGTTCTTATCAGTCTCTACAGATGAACGACACATTTGTTTTCCAAGTTCGGTTTATTCTTATCAGTCTCTACAGATGAACGAGACATTTGTTTTCCAAGTCTGGTTTGTTCTTTTTATCACTCTCTACACACTACACATGAACGAGACATTTGTTTTCCAAGTCTGGTTTGTTCTTTTTATCACTCTTTACACACTACACATGA
>NW_013845924.1:0-378 GCF_000517525.1 Limulus polyphemus
CTACCCTTACTAGTTACCCATTACTACATTACCCCTACTAGTTACCCATTACTACATTACCCCTACTAGTTACTATGTATCCCTTACTAGTTACCCATTACTACACTACCCTTACTAGTTACCCATTACTACATCACCCCTACTAGTAACCCATTACTACATCACCCCTACTAGTTACCCATTACTACATCACCCCTACTAGTTACCCATTACTACACTACCCCTACTAGTTACCCATTACTACACTACCCCTACTAGTTACCCATTACTACACTACCCCTACTAGTTACCCATTACTATATTACCCCTACTAGTTACTATGTATCCCTTACTAGTTACCCATTACTACACTACCCCTACTAGTTACCCATTACTACA
>NW_013845925.1:0-380 GCF_000517525.1 Limulus polyphemus
TTAATGGATCTGGATTCAACCTTCGACAAAATCTATAATGATATACTAAAACACATAATACCATTATCTGTACAACCTCATAACCTATTGAAACTTTACATGTATCAGAAGTGGGGGTTCAGTACTGTGTGTCATTGCATTGTTGCACCATTTTATTCTGTTGATTCTTGAAATTTTTCAACATTTGATTTTTGTATAAATTTCCAAAAGATATGAAAATGAACAGCAGATGTTCCGTGATTATTTAAGTATTTTTGGAATGTAACCTAAACTTCATTTACTTCACATTGGGAATATGTGATTTTCACTAATAGTTTCTCTTACCTACTACTTACGCTTGAGTAAACATTTCAAATAAGTAATAGCTGCTCCGTATTCAC
>NW_013845926.1:0-1160 GCF_000517525.1 Limulus polyphemus
CGTTAAAAATTATACTACACATGCTTCACATATAGTAGTTATCTACGATAATTGCCAAGTTAAAATTTATACTATACATGTAGTAGTTATCTACGATAACTGGCACGTTAAAATTTATACTACACATGTAGTAGTTATCTACGATAATTGGCACGTTAAAATTTATACTACACATATTGTAGTTATCTACGATAATTGGCACGTTAAAGTTGATACTACACATGTAGTAGTTATCTACGATAATTGGTACGTTAAAATTTATACTACACATATAGTAGTTATCTACGATAATTGGCACGTTAAAATTGACAATACACATGTAGTAGTTATCTACGATAATTGGTACGTTAAAATTTATACTACACATGTTGTACTTATCTACGATAATTGGCACGTTAAAATTTATACTATACATATAGTAGTTATCTACGATATATGGCACATTAAAATTTATACTATACATATAGTAGTTATCTACGATGTGCCAATTTAAATTTTAGCGTGCCAATTATCGTACATAACTACTATATGTATAGTATAAATTTTAGCTACTATACATATAGTAGTTATCTACGATAATTGGCACGTTAAAATTTATACTACACATATAGCAGTCAATTATCGTAGATAATGTGCTATGTATAGTATAAATTTTAATGTGCCAATTATCGTAGATAACTACTATATGTATAGTATAAATTTTTAGTAGTTATCTACGATAAAATTTTAGCGTGCCAAACTATATGTGTAGTATAAATTTTAACTTGTCAATTATCGTAGATAACTACTATATGTATAGTATCGTGCCAATTATCGTAGATAACTCTAATTTATACTACACAATATAAATTTTAACGTGCCAATTATCGTAGATAACTACTATATGTGTAGTATAAATTTTAACGTGCCAATTATCGTAGATAACTACTATATGTGTAGTACAAATTTTAACTTGCCAATTATCGTAGATAACTATTATAGGTGTAGTATAAATTTTAAGGTGACAATTATCGTAAATAACTACTATATGTTTGGTATAAATTTTAGCGTGCCAATTATCGTAGATAACTACTATATGTGTAGTATAAATTTTAACGTGCCAATTATCGTCCTACACATGTAGTAGTTATCTACGATAATTGCACGTTAAAATTTATACT
>NW_013845927.1:0-1443 GCF_000517525.1 Limulus polyphemus
ACAACAATTCCACGAACACCAAGGTGTAACTCTAGTTAAACAATTTATAACCACCATACTCATCTTTAGCCTTACTTGGCACAACTACTCCATAAACACCTAAGTGTAACTCTAGTTACCGAATTTATAACCACCATACTCATCTTTAGCTTTACTTGGCACAAATACTTCATGATCACCTAGGTGTAACTCTACTTACCGAACTTGTAACCACCATACACATCTTTAGCGTTATTTGGTGCAACAACTCTACGAATACCTAGGTGTAACTATATTTACCGAATTTATAACCATCATACTCATCTTTAGCGTTATTTGGTACACTAACTCCACGAACACCTAGGTGTAACTCTAGTTACCGAATTTATATCCACCATTCTTTACACCTAGGTGTTCATGGAGTAGTTGTACCAAGTGAGGCTAAAGATGAGTATGGTGGTTATAAATTGTGTAACTAGAGTTACACCTAGATGTTCGTGGAGTTGTTGTACCAAATAACGCTAAAGATGAGTATGTTGGTTACAAATTCGATTACTAGAGTTACACCTAGGTGATCGTGGAGTTGTTGTACCAAATAACGCTAACGATGCTCTAGTTACAGTATTTATAACCACCATACTAATCTTTAGCCTGGAGTAGTTGTACCAAGTAACTAAAGATGAGTATGGGGATATAAATTCGGTAACTAGAGTTAAACCTAAGTGTTCCCGTTATTTGGTACAGCAACTCCACGAACACCTAGATGTAACTCTAGTTACCGAATTTATAACCACCATATTCATGTGTTAATGGAGTAGTTTTACCAAATAACGATAAAGATGAATATGGTGGTTATAAATTCGGTAACTAGAGTAACACCTATGTGTTCATGGAGTAGTTGTACCAAGTAAGGCTAAAGCCATGAACACTTAGGTTTAACTCGAGTTAACGAGTTTCTAACCACCATATTCATCTTTAGCCTTACTTGGTACAACTACTCCATGAACACTTAGGTGAAACTTTGGTTACAGAATTTATAACCGCCATACCCATCTTTAGCCTTACTTGGTACAACTACTCCATGAACACTTAGGTTTAACTCTAGTTACCGAATTTATAACCCCATACTTATCTTTAGCGTTATTTGTCACAATAACTCTACTAACACCTAGATGTAACTCTAGTTACCGTATTTGTAACCACGATACTCATCTTTAGCCTTACTTGCTACAAATACTCCATAAACATCTAGGTGTAACTATAATTACCGAATTTATAACCATCATACTTATCTTTAGCCTTACTTGGTACAACTACTCCATGAACACCTAGGTGTAACTTTCATGGAGTAGTTGTACCATGTAAGGCTAAAGATGAGTATGGTGGTTATAAATTCTGTAACTAGTAACTTCGGTGACTATAGTTACATCTAGGAATAACCACCATACTCATCTTTAGTCTTAC
>NW_013845928.1:0-380 GCF_000517525.1 Limulus polyphemus
TTCCTCGGTAGTAGATAGTCCAATCCTAATATGCATTCGTCATCCATGTCAGCCAAGTATACTTTCTGTCTGTCCTTTATGCCCATGAGCTCAATAGTTACCCACACTGGTCCCCGCAATCTTGTAGAATGTCCTGTCACACCATAAAGCATCTGTATGGCTTCTGGTACTCCTTCGTGATCTAACATCTTGATGCTCACAAGGGTTTGCTGAGACACAGAGTCTATGACAAAGTTGCACCTTTGGCCATCTAGCTTTCCTGTCACATAGACACTGTGTGTGCTTGGCATTTTACACCTAGCTGTTGGGACTTTCAAGATGGGGGTTGATGGGCGTCGCTCAATACCAACCACTACTGGTCTCCTTGAGGCCGACTTGTT
>NW_013845929.1:0-736 GCF_000517525.1 Limulus polyphemus
GGTGCAACCTAATGTTTATGTTACAAGGAAACGGTAGGAACATTATTTTACTTTTCTCTACAAATATGTGTTTGCCTTCGTGATATAATAAAAAAAGAGACTTTGAAAATACTTTTAAAATATTAGAATTAACAATGTGGGCTCAGATTACTACAGCCTTCATTCTATCTAACTAAGACTGTTTTTTGTTTTGGACATTTCAAACTTCTTCTGGATCACCTACCGTCCATCCTCCCCCTGCAGTCTCCATATCACAGTATACAGAGATGGGTGGTTCAGAAAATGTGGCCATATCTTGAAGATGCCGTTTGTTTGGTTTACTTGATGATAGATAGCGGCACAGTCTACCGGTAAAGAAGTTCTATACCTGATTTGTGTTGCATTGGTACAGGTGGGCGCTATGAAGTGATACACGTCGTGTTTAGCGTTAATGAAAAGAACTATCACTGATTTTAGTATACTGGTAAGCGTTTTCAAGTTTTTAATGAATGTTTATACAAATTTATAATTATACTTTACTACCTGTTCTAATCCAGGCCCTATTTGTTTTATCTTACATTAATACGAAAACGTTTTTTTAAAGTAAATCGATTCTCTGTCGTCTACTGTGGAAGAATTAACAGATCTAGCTAAACAAAGAATTACTACATTAGAAGGTAATATATTCCTTTAAAATTTAAAAATTCCTTCCAGTGAACCAACAGTATGACAAGGAGTATGGTGATGAACATTAGCC
>NW_013845930.1:0-379 GCF_000517525.1 Limulus polyphemus
TAACATCACCTATAGCTTTGTTTGAGTTATGGTAGTCATCAACCTGTAGCTTTGTTTGAGTTATGGTAACATCACCTGTAGCTTGTTTGAGCTATGGTAGTCATCAACCTGTAGCTTTGTTTGAGTTATGGTATCATCACCTGTAGCTTTGTTTGAGTTATGGTAGTCATCACCTGTAGCTTGTTTGAGTTATGGTAGCCATCAACCTGTAGCTTTGTTTGAGTTATGGTAGTCATCTTCTGTAGCTTTGTTTGAGTTATGGTAGCCATCAACCTGTAGCTTTGTTTGAGTTATGGTAGTCATCACCTGTACCTTTGTTTGAGTTAGGGTAATATCACCTGTAGCTTTGTTTGAGTTACGGTAGTCATCAACCTGTAGC
>NW_013845931.1:0-380 GCF_000517525.1 Limulus polyphemus
CAACTAATATTTTTAGCGATACTTACTCATCAACCAATATCTATTGCCACCACGCGCTGTTCTTTCTTCGTTTAAATATCTAAATTGTATTTTATAAATTCATTTGTTTTTTTTGTTTGGAATTAAGCACAACGCTACACAATGGGCTATCTATGCTCTGCCCACCACGGGTATCGAAACCCGGTTTCTACCGTTGTAACTGGGGACAGTTCATTTGTAACTAACTATAGTTGTCATAAGACATTAGTATTAGGCCTATTACGTTTTATATGCTACATTCTTAATCTAGTCCCTTAGAAACTTTGAAGAAATAGAAGAGTGTATAATAAATGTATTCCAACCACATTATATTGCCCATGTTTAACTCCTCCAGGGCCTGG
>NW_013845932.1:0-380 GCF_000517525.1 Limulus polyphemus
AATAATGAACATACACACAAAACAATGATCACTACTTATTAGTTTTATTAAACGATAATGAACATACAAACAACACATTGGTCGTTACTTATTAGTTTTATTAAACGATAATGAATATAAAAAATAACATTGGCCGCTACTTATTAGTTTTATTAAACAATAATGAACATACATACAAAACAATGATCACTACTTATTAGTTTTATTAAACGATAATGAATATAAAAAACATTGATCGTTACTTATTAGTTTTATTAAACAATAATGAACATACAAACAACACATTTGTCGTTACTTATTAGTTTTATTAAACGATAATGAACATACAAACAAAACATTGATCGCTACTTATTAGTTTTATTAAACGATAATGAACATAC
>NW_013845933.1:0-1101 GCF_000517525.1 Limulus polyphemus
AAAATATAGTGGAAAACTGACTAAAACGATCCATATCAATGTCAAAAAAATTTTTGGAGGGAAGATTAAAAGACCGATATAACAGTCTACAGAATATAGTTTAAGAAGGATTAAAATACCATTATATTTTAATGACTATTATATTGTAAGAAAGACTAAAAATACCGCTATCAAAGTCGAAAATATCTAGTCTAAGAAGGCCTAAAAAGACAGTTATGAAAGTCGACAAAATCGAGTGTAAGTAAACTAAAAACACGTTTTCAGAGTCAAGAAAATCTAGTGGAAAACGGACTAAAAGGACCCTTATCAATGTCAACCAAATATGGAGGAAGGAAGACTAAAAGACCGTTTATAACAGTCGACAAAATATAGTGGAAAACTGACTAAAACGATCCATATCAATGTCAAAAAAATTTTTGGAGGGAAGATTAAAAGACCGATATAACAGTAGACAAAATATAGTTTAAGAAGGATTAAAAATACCATTATGAAAGTCATTAAAATATAGTTTAAGAAAGACTAAAAATACCGCTATCAAAGTCGAAATATCTAGTCTAAGAAGTTGTCGACTTTCATAACTGTCTTTTTAGGCAAATCGAGTGGACGAAAACTAAAAATGTTGACATTGATATTTGTCGTTTTAGTCAGTTTTCCACTATATTTTGTCGACTGTTATAACGGTCTTTTGGTCTTCCTTACTCCAGATTTTGTTGACATTGATAAGGTTCCTTTTAGTCCGCTTTCCAATAGATTTTTTTGACTTTGAAAACGTGAAAATTTAGTGGACGGAGGACTAAAAGACCGTTATAACTGTCGGAAAAATATAGTTTAAGAAGGATTAAAAATACCATTATGAAAGTCATTAAAATATAGTGTAAGAAAGACTAAAAATACCGCTATAAAAGTCGAAAATATCTAGTCTAAGAAGGCCTAAAAAGACAGTTATGAAAGTCGACAAAATCGAGTGGACGAAAAGTAAAAATACGTTTTCAAAGTCAAAAAAATCTAGTGGAAAGCGGACTAAAAGGAACCTTATCAATGTCAACAAAATCTGGAGTAAGGAAGACTAAAAGACCGTTATAACAGTCGACAAAATATAGT
>NW_013845934.1:0-380 GCF_000517525.1 Limulus polyphemus
CTTGACGACTATGATAAGCCTTACTCACTAATAGAAATAAATTCCTCTTTTGACATTTAGTTTTTAAGTTTAGCTTCGGAAGTAATTGTTTTTACGTTTTTATATAGTGTGAGAAAACTAAGATTATAATATTATATACTTACGTGTAATAAATTAACAAAAAATAAATTTAAAGTAAGTACAAAGAAGCTAATAATAAATAATTTTATTATAAATCGCATAATAAAAATGAACTGTGTATTTGAAGATCGTATTGTCTAAAGCAAAATGAAAAACTATATATATGTACATAAATTCAACTTTAAATAAACCAAAATCAAATCATCTCATGGAAAAATATGAACTGATACGTTATGGCTTCAGCACATGCGAAACATAAG
>NW_013845935.1:0-416 GCF_000517525.1 Limulus polyphemus
AAAATAGTAACTAAAGTATTGAATCATCATCAGGTAAGAGTTACCTACTGTAAAAGTTCCTGTTATTGTATTTAATAGTTACACAATAGTAACCTAAAGTATTGAATCATCATCAGGTAAGAGTTACCTATTGTAAATGTTACTGTTATTGTATTTTATTAGTTAAAGTAGTAACCTAAAGTATTGAATCATCATCAGGTAAGAGTTACCTACTGTAAAAGTTCCTGTTATTGTATTTTAATAGTTACAAAGTTGTAACCTAAAGTATTGAATCATCATCAGGTAAGAGTCACCTACTGTTAAAGTTCCTGTTATTGTATTTTAATAGTTACAAAGTAGTAACTAAAGTATTGAATCATCATCAGGTAAGAGTTAACTAACTGTAAAAGTTCCTGTTATTGTATTTTAATAGTTAC
>NW_013845936.1:0-380 GCF_000517525.1 Limulus polyphemus
ATTGTTGGGTGTGTGCCAGGAGGTAGAGCCAGTCAATGTTAAAGCAAGGAATGCAACTGTGAAGAAAGGACATACACTTCCAGAATATTTGACTGACCTCTATAAGAAGAGCATAGTCCATCTGTCATCATCATAGGCTCTTCAGGTAAAAGAACTTTTGGTAAATTATGCTGACGTCTTTTCGAAAGGAGATCATGACCTCGGATGCATGAACCTGGTAGAGCACAGAATAAACACAGGCAATCACCATCCAATAAAGATCCCTCCAAGGAGAATAGCTCCAGCAAAGCGACAAGAGGTAGAGAAGGTCATGGATGGTCTAATTAAGGAAGGGATAGTCGAGAAGTCAGATAGTTCCTGGTCAGCTCCCGTCGTATTAG
>NW_013845937.1:0-379 GCF_000517525.1 Limulus polyphemus
GCTCTCCCCTTTAGCACGGATTCTCGTCATAAACCTGGCCCTGTAGACTTCTGACTGGTTTTGGGTTCCGTACCTGAGTTATAGAGCCGACACCAGTGTTCTATAGTTGTGCCTGTCGTCTGCTGACAACTGTCCATGTATTTCCAGTGGTTGTCCTTTCAAGCTCGTTGCCAGATATACAGCTTTCTGCTCCTCTGTCCATCCATTCATCTCTGCCAGTAGCTCAAATTGTGCTCTATATGCTTCCCACGGTGCTTTCCCATCGTATTTCTGTCGCTTCCTTCTTACTGAATCACTCCTAGTACTGACATTCATATCTGGGATGTGACTTCTAACACGACTGAGATGTCTGCATTAGGGTTTAGCTGTGGATCTGGAA
>NW_013845938.1:0-380 GCF_000517525.1 Limulus polyphemus
ACAAAAGTTTCAAAAACTTACAAACAATATAAAATCTTCTTTCTAGTTTGGAACTCCCTTGATATCTTATCGAGAGTTTACGCCTGATCATACGCCTATTAGAGATTTAGTTTCCACCAATGACGTTAGGTTATTTACCGGCCACACACGCCGAGTTTTCCACGATGAATTTGTATAATGTTTTCGTAAAAATACTAATGTCCGATGAGAATCGACTGAAGTTAAATAGTTTGTAATGATCGAACTTTGTAAAGATTCCTGGTCAAATATCTGAAGCCTTCCGATTGATAAGCGTTATAACAATCACAATTATAGCTTTCGAAGTTTATAGCACACTAACTATAGCGAACTAATAATAGACACTCTCCTTGGCGCGTTAA
>NW_013845939.1:0-380 GCF_000517525.1 Limulus polyphemus
AAAAACAACAAAAGTAGTAATTTATTTCAAAACCTGCAGTCAAATACTACACAGTAGAACTGTCTATTTATTATTAAATTCTTAAGGCTAATAAATGTTCCTAATTTTAGCCTCTATAAAAATGCAAGATTCTGTCATTAATTCCTTTGTATATTTTGTAATTCTGTTTATGTTACACATAAAAATACCGTGGGTGTCATAAAGTATTGTGTACAGCGGTCCCCCTCTCTAACGACCGACCTTACAGCCAGTCTATCAAAGTCGTATCCGCGGGGATGTCGTTAGGAAGGGGATGGGCCATTGCCTACAGTCGGCCAGTCATCCTTGGCCAGAGCCGAGTGGTAATCAAGTGCAACTGATTGATGATTTCACACCTTTCG
>NW_013845940.1:0-1140 GCF_000517525.1 Limulus polyphemus
TAAGAGTGCATTATCGTGAATGTTTGTCTGGGTTAAATTTCAAACTATACAATGCTCTATCTTACAGATTTACTCCACGTAAAAAGTATCATTATAAATCATAATGAACGTTACCAAAGTTCACCTCAGCAAATGCTAAGTTTTTATCTGCTGAACTTATGTACATGATATTTCTACTGATTGCTAAAGATACATGTGCAAATATTTATATTGGTATTGTTTGTTTGTTGTGAATTTCGCAAAACGTTACACGTAGGCTATCTGCGCTAGCCGTCCATAAGCTAGCAGTAAAAGAGTACAGGGAAGACAGCCAGTCTTCACCACCCACTGCCAACTCTTGGGCTACTCTTTTATCAACGAATAATGGGATTTACCGTCCCTTTATAACGCCCCTAAGTCTTAAATGGCTAGCACCCTAAACACCTGGAAAATACCTGGCCATTTCTATTGGTATGGTTTGGTAGTTTAATTTTTTCCACACAAATAGTTTTATATTTAGCTTCGTTTAACCAATGCTACATGTTTCTATGAATATTCATTTTACGGTATTGGTTTAATGGTAGTGGTTAGCATGCCGGGTCTCTGAACCCGATGGTTTGTGGTTCGCGTCCCTATGTTTCAAAATCTCGATTCTACTGCATTTTAAGTGTAGCCCAAGAGTGGGTGGTGGGTGATTTTGACTATCTGGTTTACCTTCACACCCACAAACATAGGGGCGGTTTAGTAGGCAGTGGTGGATCACCTTAACTAGTGAGTTTGTTTGTTAAACATGAACAAGCACTGGTCAGCAACTATTATAACTCATCTTCACCACTATAATCAAACAGATTCAGCTATTTCAGAAATTTCTAAATTGTTTTACACGAATTTCATTTGTTTGGTTTTGTGTGCTTAGTGACTGTGTGTTATTTTTCAAATTACTAATTCTTGTTCAGTTTTCAAAGATGGTTGAAAATAATCACATCTTTCGACTCGACAGATCTAATTTTACTGTCAATGGAGGTGTTTTTTGCGCGCTTTTTAATTCTTGTTCAGTTTTCAAAGATGGTTTAAAATAATCACATCTTTCGACTCGACAGATCTAATTTTACTGTCAATGTAGGTGTTTTTTGCGTGTTTTTGCGTAATCAGTAAATAGTA
>NW_013845941.1:0-380 GCF_000517525.1 Limulus polyphemus
CTGGAATGTGTATATGTTGTTCTGAAGGAGTCGGTAGAGGAAGCTTAAGATGGCACAATACTAATGTGTTTCTCTATTATATTATTGTCTTAACGCTATAAATATTGAAATGTGTATATGTTGTTCTGAAGGAGTCGGTAGAGGAAGCTTAAGATGGCACAATACTAATGTGTTTCTCTACTATATTATTGTCTTAACGCTATAAATACTGGAATATGTATATGTTGTTTTGAAGGAGTCGGTAGAGGAAGCTTAAGATGGCACAATACTAATATGTTTCTCTACTACATTCTTGTCTTAACGCTATAAATACTGGAATGTGTATATGTTGTTTTGAAGGAGTCGGTAGAGGAAGCTTAAGATGGCACAATACTAATGTG
>NW_013845942.1:0-381 GCF_000517525.1 Limulus polyphemus
CTAGCTGATAACTACCGATCTTTGTTATAGCATTGTGTTAGTTATGATATCAAGTCATTCTTTACAAACATAGCTGTAGATGACAAAACTACCGATCTTTGTTATAACATTGTTAGTTATGATATCAAGTCATTCTTTACAAACATACCTGTAGACTAAACTACTGATCTTTGTTATAACATTGTTAGTTATGATATCAAGTCATTCTTTACAAACATACCTGTAGATGACAAAACTACTGATCTTTGTTATAACATTGTTAGTTATGATATCAAGTCATTTTTTACAAACATAGCTGTAGATGACAAAACTACTGATCTTTGTTATAACATTATTAGTTATGATATCAAGTCATTCTTTACAAACATAGCTGTAGATGAC
>NW_013845943.1:0-379 GCF_000517525.1 Limulus polyphemus
TTTAGCACTGGTCCTGCCATCTGTGATTGGTATCTAAACCTTTTCTAGTCTGTTTTCTTTATAAAACTGCGTCTGGGCGTGTTAAACCTCAGTTGTAAAACTTTTAGCCAATCCTAGTCGAAAGTGTCAATTTCAATACCAATTATTCCAATTGCTGTATCTCCCACTTGACAAATCATAGGATGATAAGGAAAGCACGTGATGAAACGTTGTTTTCTGGATTTTACAATATGAATTATTATTATTATTGTAATTATTATTATTATTATATTATAATTATTATTATTATAGTAACTGCCATTTTATGTAGAGGTTGTATTTAGTACTGGCCAATAGGGCTTTTCTATAAGCGTTAGAAAAGTTGCAAAGTTGCTTCCGG
>NW_013845944.1:0-380 GCF_000517525.1 Limulus polyphemus
CTACACCTAGGTGTTCGTGGAGTTGTTGTACCAAATAACGCAAAAAATGAGTATGGGTTACACATTCAGTAACTAGAGTTACACCTAGATGTTGATGGAGTAGTTGCACCAAGTAAGGCTAAAGATGAGTATTGTGGTTATAAATTCGGTAACTAGAGTAACACCTAGATGTTCATGGAGTAGTTGTACCAAGTAAGGATAAAGATGAGTATGGTGGTTATAAATACTGTAACTAGAGTTACACCTAGGTGTTAATGGAGTAGTTTTACCAAGCAAGGCTAAAGATGAGTATGGTGGTTATAAATTCCGTAACTAGAGTTACACCTAGGTGTTCATGGAGTAGTTGTACCAAATAACGCTAAAGATGAGTATGGGGTTAT
>NW_013845945.1:0-424 GCF_000517525.1 Limulus polyphemus
TCCTATAGTAACACATTATACCTAGTACTAACAACCAAAACATCCTATCGTAACACATTATACCTAGTACCAACAACCAAAACATCCTATATTAACACATTATACCTAGTACCAACAACCAAAACATCCTATATAACATATTATACCTAGTACCAACAATCAAAACATCCTATAATAACACATTATACCTAGTACCAACAACCAAAACATCCTATAATAACACATTATATCTAGTACCAACAACCAAAACATCCTATATTAACACATTATACCTAGTACTAACAACCAAAACATCCTATAGTAACACATTATACCTAGTACTAACAATCAAAACATCCTATATTAACACATTATACCTAGTAACAACAATCAAAACATTCCTAGGTATAATGTGTTACTATATTACTAACAACCAAAACATCCT
>NW_013845946.1:0-417 GCF_000517525.1 Limulus polyphemus
CTACAGTAGAAGAATAGGGGCTTTGTAATTTATCTACAGTGGAAGAATAGGGCTTCATAATTTATCTATAGTAGAAGAATAGGGCTTTGTAATTTATCTACAGTAGAAGAATAGGGACTTTGTAATTTATCTATAGTAGAAGAATAGGGGCTTCATAATTTATCTACAGTGGAAGAATAGGGACTTTGTAATTTATCTATAGTAGAAGAATAGGGCTTTGTAATTTATCTACAGTAGAAGAATAGGGACTTTGTAATTTATCTACAGTAGAAGAATAGGGCTTTGTAATTTATCTACAGTAGAAGAATAGGGACTTTGTAATTTATCTACAGTAGAAGAATAGGGACTTTGTAATTTATCTACAGTAGAAGAATAGGGGATTTGTAATTTATCTATAGTAGAAGAATAGGGACTTTG
>NW_013845947.1:0-380 GCF_000517525.1 Limulus polyphemus
TATAATCCCCATGTATACAAGATATCCTTATAAAGTGCTATAATCCTTGTGTATACAAGTTATTCTTATAAAGTGCTATAATCCTTGTGTATACAAGTTATTCTTATAAAGTGCTATAATCCTTGTGTATACAAGTTATCCTTATAAAGTGCTATAATCCCCATGTATACAAGTTATCCTTATAAAGTGCTATAATCCCCATGTATACAAGATATCCTTATAAAGTGCTATAATCCCTGTGTATACAAGATATCCTTATAAAGTGTTATAATCCCTGTGTATACAAGATATCCTTATAAAGTGCTATAATCCTTGTGTATACAAGTTATTCTTATAAAGTGCTATAATCCTTGTGTATACAAGTTATCCTTATAAAGTGC
>NW_013845948.1:0-403 GCF_000517525.1 Limulus polyphemus
TAGCATCTCCTCTCTAGGCAGTGTATGTACAACTGTGTTTTACAATAGCATCTCCTCTCCAGGCAGTGTATGTATAACTGTGTTTACAATAGCATCTCCTCTCTAGCCAGTGTATGTACAACTGTGTTTTACAATAACATCTCCTCTCTAGGCAGTGTATGTATAACTGTGTTTTACAATAGCATCTCCTCTCTAGGCAGTGTATGTATAACTGTGTTTTACAATAACATCTCCTCTCTAGCCAGTGTATGTATAACTGTGTTTTACAATAACATCTCCTCTCTAGGCAGTGTATGTATAACTGTGTTTTACAATAGCATCTACTCTCTAGGCAGTGTGTGTATAACTGTGTTTTACAGTAGCATCCCCTCTCTAGGCAGTGTATGTATAACTGTGTTTACAA
>NW_013845949.1:0-443 GCF_000517525.1 Limulus polyphemus
TCATTTTAGCCTTACTTGGTACAACTGCTCCATAAATATCTAGGTGTAAATATAGCTACCAAATTTATATCCATCATACTCATCTTTAGCCTTACTTTGTAAAACTACTCCATGAACACCTAGGTGTAACTATAGTTACCAAATTTATAACCACCATACTCATCTTCAGCCTTACTTGGCACAAATACTCCATAAAAACCTAGGTGTAACTATAGTCACCGAATACGTAACTACCACACTCATTTTTAGCTTTACTTGATACAACTACTCCATAATACCTAGGTGTAACTATAGTTAAAGAATTTATAACCATCATAAACAACTTTAGCCTTACTTGGTACAACTACTCCATGAACACCTAAGTGTAACTCTAGTTTCCGAATTTATAACCACCATACTCATCTTTAGCCCTACTTGGTACATCTACTCCATGAACACCTAGA
>NW_013845950.1:0-380 GCF_000517525.1 Limulus polyphemus
GACAATGACTTATATATAAAAGTTTCACAAACTTACAAGCAATACAAAGTCTTCTTTCTAGTCTGGAACTTCCTTGATATCTTATCGAAGGTTCACGATGAGCGAGTTAATTTCGAGTTGACGTAAGTACAATTCACTTAATAGGGAGCTAGCTCGCTCTGTATTCTTCGCCGATTTTTCTACCGATGACGTTAGATAATGTTTTCATAAAAGTACTTATGTTCGGTGTGAATCCACTGAAGTTAAATGATTTGTAATGTTCGAAATTTATAAACGTTCCTGGTCAATATATCTGAAGTTCCCGATTAATAAGCGTTAACCACAGTTATAGCTTACGAAGTTTATAGCACACCAATTATACCAACCCAACGTCGCGTTGG
>NW_013845951.1:0-380 GCF_000517525.1 Limulus polyphemus
ATTAACAATAATCTCAGAATGTAATAGCGAAATGTTGAGGAATAAAATTATATTATGGAAATAAAGGTCGGAGTTTATTTCTATTAATAAATATGTCTAGTAAAATAATAGTTTCTTCGGCGTCGACCTGCTTTATCGTAACGCAAGTATTGTTTTCCTACAACTCTCGTTAAAACTTACAAGGACTAAAGCACAGCTAAAGTTTCTTCTAGATTGTAGAATATACGCTTTAGTTCCTGAAGGCTTAAGAAATACGGTTAAATTACCAGATATTTTAAAGAGTAACACTCGAGGTATGAATAGGTTGGAAAAGTTTTTAAGTGGTTTAAGAAATGATCTTATAAATTGTATGTTCATAAAGAGTAATAGTCATGAACAAA
>NW_013845952.1:0-380 GCF_000517525.1 Limulus polyphemus
ATTTCCAGTGCTTGTCCCTTCAAGCTCGTTGCCAAATATTCAGCTTTCTGCTCTTCTGTCCATCCATTCATCTCTGCCAGTAGCTCAAATTGTGCTCTATATGCTTCCCACGGTGCCTTCCCATCGAATTCCTGTGGCTTCCTTCGCACTGGATCACTCCTATTACTGACATTCATATCTGGGATGTGACTTCTAATGGGACTGAATATGTCTGCATTAGGGTTTAGCTGCAGGCTCTGTAAGGGGCTTGCCATTGTCTGGGGCTGATTAAGTCGATGGTCAATGTATCCTTGTGTAACACACAATAAATTGTTCTTTAACGTATCTAATTCGCTTTTAAATTTACTAATGTTTTCCATTTGTACCTCTTGCCATTGTTG
>NW_013845953.1:0-380 GCF_000517525.1 Limulus polyphemus
GTTTTATTGTAAAGTGGCCAATAACTAATGGGTTTTATAGTAAAGTGGCCAATAACTAATAACATAATTACATGGGTTTTATAGTAAAGTGGTCAATAATTAATAACATAATTACATGGGTTTTATAGTAAAGTGGCCAATAACTAATGGGTTTTATAGTAAAGTAGCCAATAACTAATAACATAATTACATGGGTTTTATAGTAAAGTGGCCAATAACTAATAACATAATTACATGGGTTTTATAGTAAAGTGACCAATAACTAATAACATAATTACATGGGTTTTATAGTAAAGTGACCAATAACTAATAACATAATTACATGGGTTTTATAGTAAAGTGGCCAATAACTAATAACATAATTACATGGGTTTTATAGT
>NW_013845954.1:0-655 GCF_000517525.1 Limulus polyphemus
GGGAGGACATCATATGGATCCCAGGCCATGATATATGATACCACGCATACACATACAGCTCCAGGCTCGGCCCCACTGAAGATTTGAAAGAAAGAAGACCTCTATATAATGTCTTGATTTGATAATTAATAAACTGGTGTTATTAAACTGAGACATCAATAATATGTACGCAGATATTTCACTTGCTAAAATACTTCGGGTGCTTGATACATTAAATATTAATTTAATGAATTCTTTATTTAGTTACTTATTTTTAGCGAAATTCGTTTGTCAGATAATTTTTGTGAAGTGAAAAGTCCCAAACTGTCGTAGTTTACACAAAAAAAACATTATGTGCTGCCGTATAGTGACGGAAAGTGGAACTATTATGAAATATAGAAGTAATTCTCCTGAGTAGTGGTTTTCATTTTTGTTATTTTCTCAGAAAAATGCGAGTAATAGGAGAAGATAATAACATTGCTCTTATATACAAATCGGGCGGGCAGTTTTTTCACACATTGCCTATCTGTCAGGCAAAGTAATTTTCATCTTAACATTAAAAATACTTTTGTGCATCAGAAAATTTCGAACTTTCATATGCGAATTTTTTATAATGTCCAAATAGTTAGCAAACGTTTAAAAAGAGAAAACTTAACATTTTATATATTGTCTTCAG
>NW_013845955.1:0-380 GCF_000517525.1 Limulus polyphemus
GACACAAGATTTAACGATACTGTGTACTGTCAATAAGAAGACACAAGATTTAATGATACTGTGTACTGTCAATAAGAAGACACAAGATTTAACGATACTGTGTACTGTCAATAAGAAGACACAAGATTTAACGATACTGTGTACTGTCAATAAGAAGACACAAGATTTAACAATACTGTGTACTATCAATAAAAAGACACAAGATTTAACGATACTGTGTACTATCAATAAAAAGACACAAGATTTAACGATACTGAGTACTGTCAATAAGATGACATACGATTTAGCAATACTGTGTACTATCAATAAGAACACACACGATTTAACAATACTGTGTACTTTCAATAAGAAGACACAAGATTTAACGATACTGAGTACTG
>NW_013845956.1:0-561 GCF_000517525.1 Limulus polyphemus
ATATATATATGTATATATATCGTAAATAAAAACTTCTGTTTAAAAATTCACATCGATTTATATATATGGTAAATAAAACTTCTGGTTAAACATTCACAACGATATACATATACATGGTAAATAAAACTTCTGATTAAACATTCTCATCGATATATATACATATAAGATAAATAAAACTTCTAAATAAACATTCACATCGATATATATATATGGTAAATTAAAACTTCTGATTAAAAATTCACAACGACGTATATATGGTAAATAAAAACTTCTTATTAAATATTCTCAACGATATACATATACATGGTAAATAAAACTTCTGATTAAACATTCACATCGATATGTATATGGTAAATAAATACTTCTAATTAAACATTCACATCGATATATATATTGTAAATAAATACTTCCGTTAAAAATTCACATCGCTATATATAAATGTATGGTAAATAAAAACTTCTGATTAAACATTTACAACGATACATACATATATATATGTATATATATGTATGTATCTATATGTATATATATATGTTAAAGAAAAATTTCTGTTAAAAATTC
>NW_013845957.1:0-379 GCF_000517525.1 Limulus polyphemus
ACGGGTCTTCAAAGTTCCATTGTTATTCTTATGGACATTTTCTTTTGTTTTAATTATTACCATAGTAACAGTGAATACAATGTAAAATTTTCAAAACAATGTTTATTATCTCTATGTTGGAAAGAAAACAACTCCTGCAAAAATTTGTTGCGTCACTCCAGCTGTCTGAGCTTTATTTTGTTTATGTTTTGACATTATTTATTGCTTTAAGGTTATATTTCTTTTGCTTTTAAGGTTATATTTCTTTAAAAGAAGTATTTCTTTGCTAAGGGTCGCTCGCCCGTCCACTCGGCATTGCTCTTTTGCTCTTGACTCGCGAACTGCGTTCTTTCTTATATTTTTTCTTTTTTATGAACACTATCCTTGGAGTTTAAAAATT
>NW_013845958.1:0-404 GCF_000517525.1 Limulus polyphemus
GATTTGACAATACTTTGTACTTTCAATATGAAGACACAAGATTTAACGATACTGTGTACTGTCAATAAGAAGACACAAGATTTAACGATACTGTGTACTGTCAGTAAGAAAACACAAGATTTAACAATAATATGTCCTGTCAATAAGAAGACACAAGATTTAACAATACTGTGTTCTGTCAATAAGAAGACACAAGATTTATAAGTACTGTGTTCCGTCAATAAGAACACAAAATATTTAACAATACTGTGTACTGTCCATAAGAAGTCACAATATTCAACGATAATGTGTACTCTCAGTAAGAAAACACAAGATTTAACAATAATATGTCCTGTCAATAAGAAGACACAAGATTTAACGATACTGTGTACTGTCAAAAAAACACAAGATTTAACAATAATATG
>NW_013845959.1:0-380 GCF_000517525.1 Limulus polyphemus
CCTGGCCCTGTAGACTTCTGACTGGTTTTGGGTTCCGTACCTGAGTTCTAGAGCCGACACCAGTGTTCTATAGTTGTGTCTGTCGGCTGCTGTCAACTGTCCAAGTATTTCCAGTGGTTGTCCCTTCACGCTCGTTGCCAGATATACTGCTTTCTGCTCCTCTGTCCATCCGTTCGTCTCTGCCAGTAACTCAAACTGTGCTCTATATGCTTCCCACGGTGCCTTCCCATCGAATTCATGAGGCTTCCTTCGCACTGGATCACTCCTATTACTGACATTCATATCTGGAATGTGACTTCTAACGGGACTGAATATATCTGCATTAGGGTTTAGCTGTGGGCTCTGTAAGGGGCTTGCCATTGTCTGGGGCTGATTAAGTC
>NW_013845960.1:0-380 GCF_000517525.1 Limulus polyphemus
ATCTTTTCTCGTTCTTCTTGTTTCTTTTCTTTTTCATCTAACAACTGCTGTAATCTCTGTTCTTGTTTAATTTCTCGTTCTTCTTGTTTCTTTTCTTTTTCCTCCAACAACTGCTGTAATCTCTCTTGTTTATTTTGCTGTTCGAGCTGCCACTGTTGCAGGTTTTTTTGCAACTGCTGTTGTCTCTCTTGTTGTTTTTTTCTTTTCCTCTAACAACTGCTGTAATCTCTCTTCTTGTTTAATTTCTCGTTCTTCTTGTTTCTTTTCTCGTTCCTTTTCTCGTTCTTCTTGTTTCTTTTTTCGTTCTTCTTGTTTCTTTTGCTGCTCTTGTATTGCAGCCATCAAGTCTGCTATGCTGTAGTTTAATTTGCCGCTTCTCC
>NW_013845961.1:0-380 GCF_000517525.1 Limulus polyphemus
TTTTTAAATTTACTAATGTTTTCCATTTGTACTTCTTGCCACTGTTGTAGTCACTCTTCTTGTTTCTTTTCTTTTTCCTCCAACAAGTGCTGTAACTTCTCTTCTTGTTTATTTTCTTTCTCCTCCAACAACTGCTGTAATTTCTCTTGTTTATTTTGCTGTTCGAGCTGCCATTGTTGCAGGTTTTCTAGCAACTGCTGTTGTCTCTCTTCTTTTTTCTTTTCTTTTTCCTCCAATAACTGCTGTAATCTCTCTTGCTTATTTTATTGTTCGAGCTGCCACTGTTGCAGATTTTCTTGCCACTGTTGTTGTCTCTCTTCTTGTTTCTTTTCTTTTTCCTCCAACCAGTGCTGTAATCTCTCTTCTCGTTCTTCTTGTTT
>NW_013845962.1:0-381 GCF_000517525.1 Limulus polyphemus
TGACATGAGGAACCCAACAGATTCATTACTGTTTGTATTGAAGATATAAGGAACCGAACAGATTCATTTCTGTTTTTATTGACCACATGAGGAACCGAACAGATTCATTACTGTTTGCATTGAAGACATGGGGGACCGAACAGATTTATTGCTGTTTCTTTTGAAGAAATAAGGAACCGAACAGATTCATTACTGTTTCTATTGAAGAAAAAAGAACCGAACAGATTCATTTCTTTTTGTATTGAACACATGAGGAATCAATCAGATTCATTACTGTATGTATTGAAGATACAATGAACGGAACAGATTCATTTTTGTTTGCATTGAAGACATGAGGATCCGAACAGATTCATTACTGTTTGTATTGAAGATATAAGGAAC
>NW_013845963.1:0-380 GCF_000517525.1 Limulus polyphemus
TATCTAGCTTTTTGAAACGTGATAATTTGGAAACCAATTCAATGCTACATGATCTGGCTGAAGTTCCATCTGTTGTCTATACAACTGGTAATGATAATGACTTATGTATCATAAAGGAGTTAGTAGATTTTTTCAAGATATACAACATCTCCTTTCTGCAGCCATTCAATGCCACGGTATAGTAGATAATCACATACTATTTGTGGTAAAACTGTTATCTTTTCTTTCTATTGTTTATTATTGCTTGTTCTCGATCAGCACTCCAACGAACCTTGTTGGGTTTTGGGAATAATCTATATAGATGATGAGCTATGCTAGAGAATGGTTTTAGTAACAACATTGTCCAAGAAACACTCTTACTTCACCGTACTTCTTCGGTA
>NW_013845964.1:0-379 GCF_000517525.1 Limulus polyphemus
AAGTGTGGTAAGTTACTAAAGAGAGAATGTTTTAAACGTAAACACGTTTATAAGTCTGGTAAGTTACTAAAGAGAGAATGGTTTAAACGTAAACACGTTTATAAGTCTTTGCTAAGTGTGGTAAGTTACTAAAGAGAGAATGTTTTAAACATAAACACATTTATAAGTCTTTGCTAAGTGTGGTAAGTTACTAAAGATAGAATGTTTTAAACGTAAACACGTTTATAAGTCTGGTAAGTTACTAAAGAGAGAATGGTTTAAACGTAAACACGTTTATAAGTCTTTGCTAAGTGTGGTAAGCTACTAAAGAGAGAATGTTTTAAACGTAAACATGTTTATAAGTCTTTGCTAAGTGTGGCAAGTTACTAAAGAGAGAATG
>NW_013845965.1:0-556 GCF_000517525.1 Limulus polyphemus
TATTTTAGATTACTATAATTTTCGAACTAGCAAACATAATGGTATGTTCATTCATAATTTTGAATAAGTGATATAAAGTTAGTTTTATTAATAAAATAAATAATGCATAATAGTGTTTTAAATGTACAATTTACTTATTGCTGAAAATGTCCAGTTTCGTTTTCCCATTGAGAGTCTCATTAGTCAGTTTGGATGTGGCTTCTTGGAGAATATACTAACTTTAACACCAATATGCTGTAAAGATAAAAAGTCCTGATTTATCGCCTTTCCAACTTGCTAGGTTTCTATGAAATTTTAAAGAAATACCATGGTCGCTAGCCTAGTCTATACTTTCTGTTTGGAACATTCTACAGATGTTGAGGATGGTATATTAAAACGATTTTGTAGCCTCACTACATCGTTAGAGTCCATGTTATCACTGTTTGGAACATACTACAGATGTTGAGTATTACATCGTTACAGTCCATGTTATCACTGTTTGGAACATACTACAGATGTTGTGTATGATATATTAAAACGATTTTGTAGCCTCACTACATCATTACAGTCCATGTTA
>NW_013845966.1:0-421 GCF_000517525.1 Limulus polyphemus
TAAGTAGTAACATTTTCAGACAATGTTAAAGGATTTGTAAGACAAGATTTTCCCTTAGTGAAACTATGTTGACTATCCAATAAAATTCTAAACTTAAATGATTTTACAAAGCATCTTTTTAACAGACTTTCCAAAACTTTTCCTACAACAGATGTAAGACTAATGTGTCTATAATTACTGGGACAATTTTGATCACTTCCCTTGAAAAGAGGAGTTACATTACTAAACCTATTAGTTAAAGAAAGTTGTTTAATTATTTTGTAATTAAAAAGAGACATAAACGATACATAATGAACACATTATATCCAGTAAACTGTATCGCAAGAAGACGAGCGTATATATATTGTTACGTCACAATGAACACATTATATCGAGTAAACTGTATCGCAAGAAGACGAGCGTATATATATTGTTACGTCAC
>NW_013845967.1:0-399 GCF_000517525.1 Limulus polyphemus
GTACTGTCAATAAGAAGATAAAAGATTTAACAATACTGTGTACTGTCGATAAGAAGACACAAGACTTAATAATACCGTGTACTATCACTAACAAGCCACAAGATTTAACGATACTGTGTACTGTCAATAAAAGACACAAGATATAACGATACTGTGTACTGTCAATAAGAAGACACAATATTTAACGATACTGTGTACTGTCAATAAGAAGACACAAGATTTAACGATACTGTGTACTGTCAATAAGAAGACACAAGATTTACGATACTGTGTACTGTCAATAAGAAGACACTAGATTTAACAATACTGTGTACTCTCAATAAGAAGACACTAGATTTAACAATACTGTGTACTATCACTAACAAGCCACAAGAATTAACAAATACTGTGTACTATCAC
>NW_013845968.1:0-471 GCF_000517525.1 Limulus polyphemus
AAAACAAACAAACAATAAACGTCAATGAAGACTGAAGACATAAAGATAGGAAATCATTTTAAAAGTGTTTGAAGACTGAAGCATCATCAATGAATGAAGAAGCTATAAAAAGGCTTATAAAAATTAATTAATATATAGATGCATAGTTTACGATTTAATGAAAATTTAAAAAGCTTTTAAATTTGAAACAACAGAATAAAAATTACTTAGGTTATATGTAATTATTCAAAGTAGGAAATTAGGCTCTGATTTATTATAGACTTACATAGATTTGAGGGGAAAACCAGATTGTGGTACAAGCAATCAAACCCAATAGAAAAGATTACAATGTCAACAATACAAAATGGGGAATACTCTTGAATGCTAGATATAAACTGCTTAACATATTTTTAAAGTGTTATAGAGTTACATGGATCTGAGGAAAAAACAACATTGTGAAACAAGAAATCAAAACTCAATAGAAAAGATTAC
>NW_013845969.1:0-380 GCF_000517525.1 Limulus polyphemus
GTATGTTTACTGATTCAGACAGTAAGTTAGTGGATATGATGATTACCCCAGCTGTGGAAGAATTATTTAAAGCCTACGTTGTATGTTTACTGATTCAGACAGTAAGTTAGTGGATATGATGATTACCCCAGCTGTGGAAGAATTATTTCAAACATACGTTGTATGTTTACTGATTCAGACAGTAAGTTAGTGGATATGATGATTACCCCAGCTGTAGAAGAATTATTTCAAGCCTATGTTGTATGTTTACTGATTCAGAAAGTAAGATAGCGGCTATAGTGGTTATCCTAGCTGTAGAATAATTATTTCAAACATACGTTGTATGTTTACTGATTCAGACAGTAAGTTAGTGGATATGATGATTACCCAAGCTGTGGAAG
>NW_013845970.1:0-380 GCF_000517525.1 Limulus polyphemus
ACCGTATCGTTAAATCTTGTGTCTTCTTATTGACAGGACACATTATTGTTAAATCTTCTGCTTTCTTATTGACAGTACACAGTATTGTTAAATCTTGTCTCTTCTTTTTGATAGTACACAGTATTCTTAAATCGTGTGTTTTCTTATTGACAGTACATAGTTTTGTTAAATCTTGTATCTTCTTATTGAAAGTACACAGTATCGTTAAATCTTGTGTCTTCTTATTGACAGTACACAGTATCGGTAAATCTTGTGTCTTCTTATTGACAGTACACAGTATTGTTAAATCTTGTGTCTTCTTATTGGCAGGACAAAGTATCGTTAAATCTTGTGTCTTTTTATTGATAGTACACTGTATCGTTAAATATTGTGTCTTCTTA
>NW_013845971.1:0-379 GCF_000517525.1 Limulus polyphemus
AGCAAAATAAACAAGAGAAATTACAGCAGTTGTTGGAGGAAAAAGAAAAGAAACAAGAAGAACGAGAAAAGAAACAATAAGAAAGATTACAGAAGTGGCAAGAAAACCCACAACAATGGCAGCTCTAACAGCAAAATAAACAAGAGAGACAACAGCAGTGGCTGGAGGAGAAAGAAAATAAACAAGAAGAGAGACTACAGCAGTGGTTGGAGGAGAAAGAAAATAAACAAGAAGAGAGACTACAGCAGTGGTTCGAGGAGAAAGAAAATAAACAAGAAGAGAAGTTACAGCAGTTGTTAGAAGAGAAAGAAAATAAACAAGAAGAGAAGTTACAGCAGTTGTTGGAGGAAAAAAGAAAAGAAACAAGAAGGGAGACTAC
>NW_013845972.1:0-379 GCF_000517525.1 Limulus polyphemus
CTCGAACAGCAAAATAAAGAACAAGAGAGATTACAACAGCTATTGGAGGAGAAAGAAAATAAACAAGAAGAGAGACTAGAACAGTGGCAAGAAGTACAAATGGAAAACATTAGTAAATTTAAAAGCGAATTAGATACATTAAAGGATGATCTATTGTCTTTTACACAAGGAGGATACATTAACCATCGACTTAATCAGCCCCAGACAATGGCAAGCCCCTTCCAGACCTCGCAGCTAAACTCTAATGCAGACATCTTCAGTCCTGTTAGAAGTCACATCCCAGATACGAATGACAGTAATAGGAGTGATCCAGTGCAAAGGAAGCCACAGGTATTTGATGGGAAGGCACCGTGGGAAGCATATAGAGCACAATTTGAGC
>NW_013845973.1:0-380 GCF_000517525.1 Limulus polyphemus
AATCATTGAGATAAGTGTAAATATTAATCATTGATGATAGTGGTAAATGTTAATCATTGATGATAGTGGTAAATGTTAATCATTGAGATAAGTGTAAAAGTTAATCATTTATGATAGTGATAAATGTTAATCATTGATGATAGTGGTAAATGTTAATCATTGAGATAAGTGTAAATGTCAATCATTGATGATAGTGGTAAATGTTAATCATTGATGATAGTGGTAAATGTTAATCATCGATGATAGTGGTAAATGTTAATCATTGATGATAGTGGTAAATGTTAATCATTGATGATAGTGGTAAATGTTATTCATTGATGACAGTGATAAATGTTAATCATTGATGATAGTGGTAAATGTTAATCATTGATGATAGTAGT
>NW_013845974.1:0-380 GCF_000517525.1 Limulus polyphemus
CATATCAACATGTGTTTCCTTACGTCCAAGTGGATTAAGTAGGACCCAATAGCTTGTATCGTTCTATGACCCACTGTTGACTTTAGTCAGCAGCCAATGTGTTAATTAACTCATATATTTACATCATATCTACATGTGTTTCCTTATGTCTGAGGGGATTAATTAGGCCCCAATAGCTAGTATCGTTCTATGACTTACTCTTGACTTCAGTCTGCAGTCAATGTGTTAGTTAACTCATATATTTACAACATATATACATGTGTTTTTTTAAGTCCGGGTGGATTAAATAGGTCCCAATAACTAGAATCGTTCTCTGACCTACTGTTGACTTTAATCTGCAGCTAATGTGTTAAATAACTCATATATTTAGAACATATCTA
>NW_013845975.1:0-380 GCF_000517525.1 Limulus polyphemus
TAAATACCACAGTACATTGTCCCATCGTATAATACCCACTGGAATCACCATAAATACCACAGTACATTGTCCCCTCATACAATAACCACTGGAATCACCATAAATACCACAGTACATTGTCCCATCATACAACAGATTGAAGGCTATAAAAGGCTAAGTAATGATGATTTTATAGTGGGTAATTTACATTTAATTTTGTAGTTATTGGAAGAGTGGTGGATAAAATACATAAGATAAGATGCCTAAAGAAAATGTGTGACGTGTCACACTAGGGGAAATTCAGGATTTTTTTAAATATTGCCTTATAAAATTAAGGACTTAAAACTCATATACTATTAAGATATGGATTATTAGCTAAGATTTTATGCTATGCTAATTGG
>NW_013845976.1:0-380 GCF_000517525.1 Limulus polyphemus
CTAACGACTGGAGACGTAACAGTATCTTGTATCATCAACTCATTTGGGTGTGTATAAACCCTGTGCAATCTATTTCTTAACTCCCGCAACTTATGTCCAAAAACTTGATGATGACAAAACCTTGTCGAAACGTTGTACATTTGCTGTTATGTTAAAATTATATTAAAGTTTTTCTTCATTACCCATTCAAGCCGTCTCCAACCATTATAAGTTGTTAATCTGTCGAATCTGCTTAATAAAATAGGGCAGAACTTCGAAAGGAAATTTGGAATATCATTTTCTATGTGTTCACTCATAAGTTTTTAAAATCTATGGCTAACTAACACACAAACTTGACATTATCGAATACCTAATTCAAAAACTAAAAAGGGAAATGTAAG
>NW_013845977.1:0-380 GCF_000517525.1 Limulus polyphemus
ACAGGACACATTATTGTTAAATCTTGTATCTTCTTATTGAAAGTACACAGTATCGTTAAATCTTGTGTCTTCTTATTGACAGTACACAGTATCGTTAAATCTTGTGTCTTCTTATTGACAGTACACAGAATCGTTAAATCTTGTGTCTTCTTATTGACAGTACACAATATTGTTAAATCTTGTGTCTTCTTATTGAAAGTACACAGTATAGTTAAATCTTGTGTCTTCTTATTGACAGTACACAATATCGTTAAATCTTGTGTCTTCTTATTGACAGTACACAGTATAGTTAAATCTTGTGTCTTCTTATTGACAGTGCACAGTATCGTTAAATCTTGTGTCTTCTTATTGACAGTACTTAGTATCGTTAAATCTTGGGT
>NW_013845978.1:0-289 GCF_000517525.1 Limulus polyphemus
GATGATTCTTCACCAAAAAGGCAACGTTAAAGTGTACCTACATACCAAACTGCATATTACTATAACTCATTAAAAACAAACATTAAGAAGGTAAAACTCAAAACGCAAAACCTTCCAAGTACTGGTACGTTCCATTTGGACGGATCTTCTCGAAATTCTTTCAGTAACGTTCGTTGCATACTTGCGTATTTACATGCGAAATTCTAGCCTTCTATTATCATTTTTGCGTACTTTTGTGGTCGTTTTATGTTACTCTTTTATTGGCTTTCTGAAAGCGTATGTGTACTGC
>NW_013845979.1:0-671 GCF_000517525.1 Limulus polyphemus
CCATATGATCTACAACTGTAAAGTAATAGGACGTTCAACAATATATCTTCTGAACTTTCCATATGATCTACAACTGTAAAGTAACAGGACGTTCAACAATGTATCTTCTGAACATTCCATACGATCTACAACTGTAAAGTAACAGGACGTTCAACAATGTATCTTCTGAACATTCCATATGATCTACAACAGTAAAGTAATAATTAGTTCAACAATGTATCTTCTGAACATTCCATATGATCTACAATAGTAAATTAACAGTTAGTTCAACACTGTATATTCTGAACATTCCATATGATCTACAACTGTAAAGTAATAGTTAGTTCAACAATGTATCTTCTGAACTTTCCATATTATCCACAACAGTAAAGTAATAGTTAATCATATGGAATGTTCAGAAGATACATTGTTGAACGTCCTATTACTTTACTGTTGTAGATCATATGGAATGTTCAGAAGATACATTGTTGAACTTACTTTACTGTTGTAGGTTGAACTAACTATATGGAATGTTCAGAAGATACATTCAATCTACAACAGTAAAGTAACAGGACGTTCAACAATGTATCTTCTGAATAACTATTACTTTACTGTTGTAGATCATATGGAATGTTCAGAAGATACATTGTAATAGGACGTTCAACTATGGAATGTTCAGAAGATACATTTTG
>NW_013845980.1:0-381 GCF_000517525.1 Limulus polyphemus
GCGAAATTCAAAACAACCAAACAAACAAACCTTACTAGCAAAAGTACCCGGCTTTCCTCGGGTTATTAGGTTGATAGTGTGTGTAATCTGAACCCATTTTAGCATAAAAGTATAACCTATATACTTTTATTGCTAAGCAACATGACATAAAAGACATTGTTCGAACGCATTGTTACCAAATTGCACTGGCTTTTCTATATATTAGAAGTTGTTATATAAGGAACCACTTTTTTTTTTCTTCTGTGATTTTTTGCTAGCTTGCCTCATTAAAAGGATGCGCACGCACGTGGATAAGATAAGTAATATCCACGTGTACACTCTCGGTGTCCACTTAGTATGGGTGCAAAATTTCAGGTTTCTAGGTTCTTTCTCTTGGTTGTT
>NW_013845981.1:0-380 GCF_000517525.1 Limulus polyphemus
TATGAATTGAAAGATACAGTAGGCCCTATGAATCTAAAGACGAAGAAGGCCTATGAATTGAAAGATACAGTAAGCCCTATGAATCTAAAGACGAAGAAGGTCTATAAATTGAAAGATATAGTAGGCCCTATGAATCTAAAGACGAATAACGTCTATGAGTTGAAAGATATAGTAAGCCCTATGAATCTAAAGACGAAGAAGGCCTATGAATTGAAAGATACAGTAAGCCCTATGAATCTAAAGACGAAGAAGGCCTATGAATTGAAATATATAGTAGGCCCTATGAATCTAAAGATGCAGAAGGCCTATGAATTGAAATATATAGTAGGCCCTATGAATCTAAAGATGCAGAAGGCCTATGAATTGAACGATATAGTAAG
>NW_013845982.1:0-380 GCF_000517525.1 Limulus polyphemus
TCCTTGCTTGCCATTGTGGTAAATTTTAAAACCTCTTGGGGAACATTGGCTTGACCACCATTGAAGTGGAGATTCCTCATTCACCTGGAACTTTCTAACTGTTAACATACTATAGAATACAAATTAAAATGTTGTTACATAATATACATCACAATTCAATACAAATCTTTAAGAGTGATTATCAGTGTTAAAGGTACTTGTCTAGTTATGCTGCAGGTTGTCATCAGAAGAATCTCGATTGCTTCAGGCTGGTCCCTTTCTGTCAGCTCTAAAACACCACCCTGGTACCCAGTTGACTCTTGAAGAGACTTTAGCCCTGATTAAATTTTTTGAGACTTCAGGATGTAATGATTCTGCTGGAGGTGAGTGCACATCTAGAA
>NW_013845983.1:0-622 GCF_000517525.1 Limulus polyphemus
AGTAGTAAACGGTATAAAAACAAGCAGGTAATTTAAGGTGGACAACACTGGTAGTAAACGATATAAAAACACGATGGTAATTTAAGGTGGACAACACCGGTAGTAAACGGTATAAAAACACGATGGTAATTTAAGGTGGACAACACCAGTAGTAAACGGTATAAAAACAAGCAGGTAATTTAAGGTGGACAACACTGGTAGTAAACGATATAAAAACACGATGGTAATTTAAGGTGGACAACACCGGTAGTAAACGATATAAAAACACGATGGTAATTTAAGGTGGACAACACTGGTAGTAAACGGTATAAAAACACGTTGGTAATTTAAGGTGGACAACACCGGTAGTAAACGGTATAAAAACACGTTTGTAATTTAAGGTGGACAACACCAGTAGTAAACGGTATTAAAAATTTTAAAAATTGAGTTACTGGGGGGGGATAATTAATGTTCACCTATAAACTTAAGCTTATAATACAGTACTATTATATTTATATAGATACATACAACAGACAGAACTATTATATTTATATAGATAACATACAAGAGACAGAACTATTATATTTATATAGATAACATACGACAGACAGTACTATTATATTTATATAGATAACATACAACA
>NW_013845984.1:0-680 GCF_000517525.1 Limulus polyphemus
ACATGTAACCATACAATACACTGTCTGGTTCTACTGTCTTACATGTAACCATACAATACACTGTCTTGTTCTAGTGTCTTACATGTATCCATACAATACACTGTCTTGTTCTAGTGTCTTACATGTAGCCATACAATAGACTGTCTGGTTATAGTGTCTTACAGGTATCCATACAATAGATTGCCTGGTTCTAGTTTCTTACATGTAGTCATACAATAGATTGTCTGGTTATAGTGTCTTACATGTAGCTATACAATAGACTGTCTGGTTATAGTGTCTTACATGTAGCCATACAATAGATTGTCTGGTTATAGTGTCTTACATGTAGCCATACAATAGATTGTCTGGTTCTAGTGTCTTACATGTAGCCATACAATAGAATGACTACATGTAAGACACTAGAACCAGACAAACACTAGAACCAGACAATCTATTGTCTTACATGTATCATACAATAGATTGTCTGGTCCCAGTTTCTTACATGTATCCATACAATAGATTGTCTGGTTCTAGTGTCTTACATGTATCCATACAATAGATTGTCTGGTCCCAGTTTCTTACATGTATCCATACAATAGATTGTCTGGTTCTAGTGTCTTATATGTAGTCATACAATAGATTGTCTGGTTCTAGTGTCTTACATGTAGTCATACAATAGATAATGTTGTCTTACATGTAGT
>NW_013845985.1:0-439 GCF_000517525.1 Limulus polyphemus
ACACAATCACTAGTGATTAAGTAACGTATATTTTAACTAGTGATCTCTGTATAATTCGTACACAATCACTAGTGATTAAGTAACGTATATTTTAACTAGTGAACCCTGTATAATTAGTATACAATCACTAGTGATTAAGGAACGTATATTTTAACTAGTGAACTCTGTATAATTAGTATACAATCACTAGTGATTAAGGAACGTATATTTTAACTAGTGAACTCTGTATAATTAGTATACAATCAATAATGATTAAGTAACGTATATTTTAACTAGTGAACCCTGTATAATTAGTATACAATCACTAGTGATTAAGGAACGTATATTTTAACTAGTGAACTCTGTATAATTAGTATACAATCACTAGTGATTAAGGAACGTATATTTTAACCAGTGATCTCTGTATAATTAGTATACAATCACTAGTGATTAAGTAACG
>NW_013845986.1:0-380 GCF_000517525.1 Limulus polyphemus
TTTGTTTCCTTTCTTGTTCCAGTTGCCACTGCTGTAGTCTCTCTTCTTGTTTCTTTTCTCGTTCTTCTTGTTTATTTTCTTTCTCCTCCAACAACTGCTGTAATTTCTCTTATTGTTTATTTTGTTGTTCGAGCTGCCGTTGTTGCAGGTTTTCTTGCCACTGCTGTAATCTTTCTTCTTGTTTCTTTTCTCGTTCTTCTTGTTTCTTTTCTTTTTCCTCCAACAAATGCTGTAATCTTTCTTCTTGTTTCTTTTCTCGTTCTTCTTGTTTCTTTTCTTTTTCCTCCAACAACTGCTGTAATCTTACTTCTTGTTTATTTTGTTGTTCGAGCTGCCATTGTTGCAGGTTTTCTTGCAACTGCTGTTGTCTCTCTTCTTGT
>NW_013845987.1:0-380 GCF_000517525.1 Limulus polyphemus
GTGTCTTCTTATTGAAAGCACACAGTATCGTTAAATCTTGTGTATTCTTATTGACAGTACACAGTATTGTTAAATCTTGAGTCTTCTTATTGACAGTACACAGTATTGTTAAATCTTGTGTTTTTTATTGACAGTACACAGTATTGTTAAATATTGTGTCTTCTTATTGAGAGTACACGGTATTGTTAAATCTTGTGTCTTCTTATTGACAGCACACATTATTGTTAAATCTTGTGTCTTCTTATTGAGAGTACACAGTATCGTTAAATCTTGTGTCTTCTTATTGAAAGTACACAGTATCGTTAAATCTTGTGTCTTCTTATTGACAGTACACAGTATCGTTAAATCTTGTGTTTTCTTATTGACAGTACACAGTATCG
>NW_013845988.1:0-553 GCF_000517525.1 Limulus polyphemus
TAGTTAATAAACACATTGTCTTCAGACTAATGTGAACAGTGGGTCAAAGAACGATACTAGCTATTGGGTCCTATTTAATCCAGTCGGTTTTAAACAAACACATGTAGATATGTTGTAAATATATGAGTTAATTAACAAACTGGCTGACTTTAGTCTGCAACAGTGGGTCATAGAACGATACTAGCTATTGGGTGCTACTTAATCCAGTCGGTCTTAAACAAACACATGTAGATATTTTGTAAATATATGAGTTAATTACCAAACTGGCTACAGACTAAAGTCAACAGTGGGTCATAGAACGATAATTGTTAGTGGATCTTTTTAATCCACTCGGACTTGAGGAAACCAATGAAGATATGTTGTAAATAGATGAGTTAATAAACACATTGTCTGCAGAATAAAGTCAACAGTGGGTCATAGAACGATACTAGGTATTGGGTCCTATTTAATCCATTTGGTGTTAAACAAACACATGTAGATATGTAGTAAATATATGAGTTAATAAACACATTGGCTGCAGATTAAAATCATTAGTGGGTGATAGAACAATACT
>NW_013845989.1:0-757 GCF_000517525.1 Limulus polyphemus
AAATTTTGTGCCTTCTTATTGACAGTACACAGTATCGTTAAATCTTGTGTCTTCTTATTGACAGTACACAGTATTGAAAATTCCTGTTATTTGTGTCTTCTAATTGACAGTACACAGTATCGTTAAATCTTTTGTCTTCTTATTGACAGTATACAGTATTGATAAATCCTTTATCTTCATATTGACAGGACACAGTATTGTTAAATCTTGTGTCTTCTAAATGACAGTACACAGTGTTGATAAATCCTGTATCTTCTTATTGACAGGACACAGTATTTTTAAATCTTGTGTCTTTTTATTGACAGTACACAGTATCGTTAAATCTTTTGGCTTGTTATTGATAGTACACAGTATCATTGAATCTTATGTTTTGTTATGATAGTACACAGTATCGTTAAATCTTGTGTCTTCTTATTGACAGTATACAGTATTGATAAATCCTTTATCTTCTGATTGACAGGACACAGTATCAACACTGTGTACTGACAGTACACAGTATCGTTAAATCTTTTGTCTTCTTATTGACAGTACACAGTATCGTTAAATCGTGTGTCTTCTTGTTGACAGTACACAGTATTGTTAAGTATTGAGTCTTCTTATTGACAGTACACAGTATCGTTAAATCTTGTGTCTTCTTATTGACAGTACACAGTATCGTTAAATCTTTTGTCTTCTTATTGACAGTACACAGTATCGTTAAATCTTGTGTGTTTTATTGTATAGTACACAGTATTGCTAAATCGTGTGTCTTCTTGTT
>NW_013845990.1:0-378 GCF_000517525.1 Limulus polyphemus
ACCTTGGTAGCATTTCGTATAGCAAAGCTTCTGTTTTCTTCTTCTCTTCAATAAGCTGATCAGTTCTCTCGTCAACAAGAGCCTCTAGATTATTGGCGTACTTCTCCATCATGACTAACATGTTATCAAAGATGTTGGGTTTCCTTTAGAGAAAAAAACAAAAAGGTGTTGTTATAATTATATTAGTTAATCGTTTATATACTGAATTCAACCCATTACATTTTCTACATAGTAGTTTAGTTGTAACCGTCATGTCTACTTCCTTACATCTTCTACACAGTAGTTTAGTTGTAACCGTCAAGTCTACTTCCTTACATCTTCTACACAGTAGTTTACTTTGTAACCGTCATGTCTACTTCCTTACATCTTCTACACAGC
>NW_013845991.1:0-381 GCF_000517525.1 Limulus polyphemus
TTAGTAGTGTCATGTATCGTGTTTAATATCTACTGTTAGTAGTGTCATGTATCGTGTTTAATATCTACTGTTAGTAGTGTCATGTATCGTGTTTAATATCTATTATTAGTAGTGTCATGTAACGTGTTTAATATCTACTGTTATTACTGTCATGTAACGTGTTTAATATGTACTATTAGTAGTGTCATGTAACGTGTTTAATATCTACTGTTAGTAGTGTCATGTAACGTGTTTAATATCTACTGTTATTACTGTCGTGTAACGTGTTTAATATCTACTGTTAGTAGTGCCATGTAAGCGTGTTTAGTATCTACTGTTATTACTGTCATGTAACGTGTTTAATATCTATTATTAGTAGTGTCATTTAACGTGTTTAATATC
>NW_013845992.1:0-378 GCF_000517525.1 Limulus polyphemus
CTTCCAAACTTGAAATGGAGACGTTTAAGTGAGACATCGGTACTGCTGCAGAAGCTTCCAAACTTGAAATGGAGACGTTTCAGTGAGACATCGGTACTGCTGCAGACACTTCCAAACTTGAAACGGAGACGTTTCAGTGAGACACTGGTACTGCTGCAGAAACTTCCAAACTTGAAACGGAGACGTTTCAGTGAGACACTGGTACTGCTGCAGACTCTTTCAAACTTGAAATAGAGACGTTTCAGTGAGACACTGGTACTGCTACAGACACTTCCCAACTTGAAATGGAGAAGTTTCAGTGAGACATCGGGACTGCTGCAGACACTTCCAAACTTGAAACGGAAACGTTTCAGTGAGACATTGGTACTGCTGCAGAAA
>NW_013845993.1:0-378 GCF_000517525.1 Limulus polyphemus
GTCGTTTTTGACAGTATACAGTATCGTTAAATCTTGTGTCTTTTTATTGATAGTACACAGTATTGTTAAATCGTGTAGTTACTTATTGACAGTACACAGTTTTGTTAAATATTGTGTCTTCTTATTAAAAGTACACAGTATCGTTAAATCTTGTGTCTTCTTATTGACAGTACACAGTATCGTTAAATCTTATGTCTTCTTATTGACAGTACACAGTATCGTTAAATCTTGGGTCTTTTTACTGACAGTACACAGTATCGATAAATCTTGTGTCTTCTTGTTGACAGTACACAGTATCGTAAAATCTTGTGTCTTCTTATTGACAGTACACAGTATCGTTAAATCTTGTGTCTTCTTATTGACAGTACACAGTATCGT
>NW_013845994.1:0-379 GCF_000517525.1 Limulus polyphemus
GTTAATAATGAGGGGATGGAATTCCTCGAAATCGATATAACTCAGTGACAAATGGTAACTCGAATGACAGGTTGGGATTCACATTTATGTAATATAAAATGTTATATAGCCTTATTGTCGTATGAAACTAGGATTGTTTCTCTCGTTAACAAGCGTAAAGGACTAGTTTGTATTTGCATTCATGGCAAAGCTACTAAGGCTATCTGCCGCCGTTCCTAATTTTGAGCTAATGACCAGTCAGCAATACTCGTCCACCCACCATCTACGCTAAAGGATTGACTGTCAATCTAAAAAAACTCACCCATTGCTTAAAATGCAAGGAATATTTTGTTTCATTGCACGGATTCGAACTCGGCTTCCTAGCTCCGAAATCTATAAA
>NW_013845995.1:0-378 GCF_000517525.1 Limulus polyphemus
TTTTAATACGACTACAAGTATATTTTCCACGTTCTTTTAATTCAGTGGTACACTTTTTTTTCCCATTGAGGCTCTTTTCAGTTATATCTTCATTTCTGATATGGATATAAAGATAATACACGATATATGGTAACTATACAACGACGATTGTCTAGGTACAGCCTCTTCTTTACCCACTGGTGGTGTCTGTATGGTGTCATTGATCAACCACTGTTTCTCTAGAGCGCACTGAGGTCAAAGTTGTCTCTTTCCACTTGGCATGGTCATGTGGCTAGGGCGCTCGACTCGCAATCTGCGGGTCGCGGGTTCGAATCCTCTTACCACCAATCATGCTCGCCCTTTCAGCCGTGGGGGCGTTATTATGTGACGGTCAATTCG
>NW_013845996.1:0-379 GCF_000517525.1 Limulus polyphemus
AGCATGTCCCTTATGCTTGGGTCCCCTTTTAGCACAACATGTACTGCATGTTCTGCACCATTCTTCCACATCTTGCCTCATACATATCCAGTAAAAGTTCTGTCGTAGGTGACTCAATGTCTTCTTAACTCCGAGATGTCCTCCTGTTAAACTATCATGGGATTGATGCAGCACAACTTCCCGTGACTTTCTTGGTATTACTGTTTGCCAGGTCGTCACTTTCCCATCTCAGGAGAAGAATACCATCTTCAAGCTTCAACTGGTTCCACTGTGCCCAATAGTTCTTTGTCACAAAGCTTAGACAAGACACCTTCTCCCAAGCAGGGTGCAAAACACTTGCTTTTAGAAAATCAATTATTGGCTTCAAATCTTGGTCTTT
>NW_013845997.1:0-701 GCF_000517525.1 Limulus polyphemus
GACAACGTGACGGTAATGTAGTGTGTGTATAGGTAATGAGTAATTGAACTGCAGTCAGAGTAGAGACGTATTGTTGAAGTTAACGTTCGTTATTAAAACGTTTGTAAAAGAGCGACTGTTGAAAATAAGTGTATCGTGAAGTTATATTCAGAAAGAATAAACCAGTTTTATTAAGTAAGGACTTGTGTCGCTAAAGTTTCGTCGGAACGAAGTTACGGAAAAATCAATTAACAAACGGAGACGTAACAGTTGGTTCTCTGCCATGTAATAATAAAGAGCGTTTATTGTTGAGATTGATGTCTACAACAGTTAAAAAGGTGTGTAAGATTTTTTAAAACATTACTTGGCATTTTCTTTCTTATTTTTTGTTTGTTTGTTTTTTCTAGTTTTATTTATTTTATTTTTTTGCTCAAGAAGAAACGCCTTCTTTATCTTGCGCCGATACGACAGAATGGGGCAGTAATTTAAGAGTTGGGTATCTCGGGATGATCGAAAATTTGATAATACTCCTTCATCCCGCTCGCAGTATAGGTATGTTTGCATAGTGAAAAGAGGAAAAAAAAAATTAACTACCAAGCCTAACTGAGCCAAGGAGACAAGTTGGAGATTAAGGGGGAAAGCGACAACCAAACAAAACACAAACAGGGCGGCAGAGATCAGTAAATCGTAGTGCAATAGAGTTTGATGTGATGGAATACGGG
>NW_013845998.1:0-373 GCF_000517525.1 Limulus polyphemus
TAAGAAAATGGGTTGTTTTTAATGTTTAGAAAGAAATAAAAAAAAGTTCGTAAAACTATTTTCAGTAGATTTAAATGACTCGCAATTGGACTTCTCCATCTAAGTTATATTGGTGAAGTCCACAATCAACGTTTTCAGCTTACTCCAAAACATTTGCACCTTATTGTGAGTACGTAAGCCTTCTACGGTATAAAAAGCATGTTTACTTATATCAAATACACGCACAGTAAAACATTCATACAACAATATCAGTTAAATTGTAATTTGTACTGTGTACAATTATTATCCACGACATGATAAAGATATAACCTTCTACAATGTTAGTTATACTAAAATATGAACAATTATCTGGTGTTAGCAATAGAAAAATAAG
>NW_013845999.1:0-377 GCF_000517525.1 Limulus polyphemus
CAGTTTTTCCTATCAACGTTGAAATGTAAAAAAAAAAAACAATAGGGATATGTAACGTCAAAAGATATCCACTTCTCATAAGTAAGAAATTGATTGTTTTGTATAAATGCAATTTGAAAATATTCAACTAATGTGAAGAGTCAATTTATTGTCTCTGGTAACAAGTTCCTTTTCGGTGAGGAACCCACTTTGAGACTAATAATGGCTGGAGACGGCTTGAATGGGTAATGAAGAAAAACTTTAATATAAGTTTAACATAACAGCAAATGTACAACGTTTCGACAAGGTTTTGTCATCATCAGGTACTTGTCTACTGTCAGTACGAAAACACAAGATTTAACAATAATGTGTCCTGTCAATAAGAACACAGAAGATTT
>NW_013846000.1:0-488 GCF_000517525.1 Limulus polyphemus
CTCGTGGTTGGCAGAGCACGTTGCGTAACTTTGGACTTAATGAAAACCAACAATTACAACAGATGATGTTCTGAGGATAAACAGTATTACAGGAGGATAAACAGTATTACAGGCTAAGAAGAGATCACTTGTGCACAGTTAACTTGTTTAAGTTTTTGTTCGTTAAGTTGAAATTGGGAAATACTAAGATACATAATAACGGTTTGTTAAAATCTTTCGGAACGCTCGCTAGTTGAACCCACAGTATTTTGTTGTTTGTTGTGTAGTTTGCAAGTTATTCGATCCTCTGTTGTTTTTTAAGCTTTCTAGAATTTTTTTCTCCTCATTATCCGGTTTTTTTTAAAAAAGGGAAAAATTAGAAGAGATATATAGACCTGGTTCTGTCCAGAGCATAGTATATGCAGCTTATCAGAAACTATATGTAGACCTGATTCTGTCCAGAGCATAGTATATACAGCTTATCAGAAACTATATGTAGACCTGATTCT
>NW_013846001.1:0-542 GCF_000517525.1 Limulus polyphemus
AAGAATTTTTACTGGAAATTATCAAACAAGCAGATACTAACAAATTGGTGTCAGAGACTGGGACAAAAAAAGAGAAGAAGATGGAAACAAGAAGCGACAAATCAAACTACAGCTTGGCAGATTTGAAGGCAGCAATACAAGAACAGCAAAGGAAACAAGAAGAGAGATTATAGCAGTTGTTGGAGGAAAAAGAAAGGAAACAAGAAGAGAAATTACAGCAGTTGTTGGAGGAAAAAGAAAAGAAACAAGAAGAGAGACAACAGCAGTGGCAAGAAAACCTGCAACAGTGGCAGCTCGAACAGCAAAATAAACAAGAGAGACTACAGCAGTGGTTGGAGGAGAAAGAAAGGAAACAGGAAGAAAGTCTCCAACAGTTGCAGGAAAGTCAACAACAGTGGCAAGAAGTACAAATGGAGAACATTAGTAAATTTCAAAAGTGAATTAATATATTAAAGGATGATTTAATGTATTTTACACAAGGAGGATATATTAGCCATCGACCTAATCAGCCTCAGACAACAGGAAGCCCCTTCCAGACCCCA
>NW_013846002.1:0-379 GCF_000517525.1 Limulus polyphemus
TGATGCAGTTGGGTAGGCATTGTGTGCCATACTTTCCAAGTCCTGTGACAGCTCTTGAAGGCTCTCCCCTTTAGCACGGACTCTCGTCCTAAACCTAGCCCTGTAGACTTCAGACTGATTTTGGGTTCCGTACCTGAGTTCTAGAGCCACTACCAGTGCTCTATAGTTGTATCTGTCGTCTGCTGACAACTGTCCAAGTATTTCCAGTGGTTGTCCCTTCAAGCTCGTTACCAGATATACTGCTTTCTGCTCCTCTGTCCATCTATTCATATCTACCAGTAGCTCAAATTGTGCTCTATATGCTTCCCACAGTGCCTTCCAATCGAATTCATGTGACTTCCTTCGTATTAGTTCACCCTTATTGTTGACATTCATATCT
>NW_013846003.1:0-380 GCF_000517525.1 Limulus polyphemus
CATTTCGTATTTGAATAGAGTAAGACTCGAATTAATTTATAGATCTTAAACATAATTTATTTCGTATTTGAATAGAGTAAGACGCGAATTAATTTATAGATCTTAAACATAATACATCTCGTACTTGATTAGAGTAAGACGCGAATTAATTTATAGATCTTAAACATAATACATCTCGTACTTGATTAGAGTAAGACGCGAATTGATTTATAGATCTTAAATATAACACATCTCGTATTTGAATAGAGTAAGACTCGAATTAATTTATTGATCTTAACCATAATACATTTCATATTTGAATAGAGTAAAACGCGAATTGATTTATAGATCTTAAACATAATACGTTTCGTATTTGAGTAACATAGGGTGTGAATTATTAA
>NW_013846004.1:0-380 GCF_000517525.1 Limulus polyphemus
AATACAGGTATTAAAATATTGGGCATAAAAGATGTATATTTTCAGTTAAGTACGGGAAATTTCAGTTTAGTGTAAGATACTGAAAAATACGGGCATTTTAGGCTTACTATAACACACGCAAGAGATACGTTATTGAACAATATTTCTTTTACATGTGGTACATGTTGTCATAAGTAATGATTTTTTGCCAGTTATAATGACGCAGATAAAATCTACGAGAATATTATAAATGAATAAAACCCTACAACCCGAGCGCTTTCGAAAGGTGGACCTTTCTTATTCAGGGGCAAACTGGGAATGGTGGTGTAATCGAATGAGTGATATATATAAAGGGAGAAATGAATAAAAACCCTACAACCCGAGCGCTTTCGAAAGGTGGA
>NW_013846005.1:0-437 GCF_000517525.1 Limulus polyphemus
AAGAGAGCGAGTCATCTTCATCCTCTTCATCTAGTAATTCTATTCCTGTGGCACCTCAGCATAAACTGCCGCATCTGATCACACAATAAGAGCTAAAAGATCTGATTCGTGACTTGTCTCTATCAAAGCAGCATGGGGAACATCTTTGTTCTAGTTTAAAGCAATGGAATTTATTAGCTCCAGGAACAAGAGTTTCAATTTACTGAAGTTGCCATCAAAGTCTTGTTTCTCACTACAGCATGCAAGATACTTTGTGTTTCTGCATTAAAGGAAGAATTAGGTACTGAACATCATCTTCAAGAATGAAGACTTTTTATCGACTCATCTAAAGTCCAAGAAAGGACACTTTTTATCGACTCATCTAAAGTTCAAGAATGGAGACTTTTTATCGACTCATCTACAGTTAAGGAATGGACACTTTTTATCGCCTCATCTAA
>NW_013846006.1:0-379 GCF_000517525.1 Limulus polyphemus
ATGGTATTCTTCTTCAGAGATGGGAAACTGCAGATGGAAAAGTGACGACCTGGCAAACGGTTATACCGAGGAAGTTACGGAAAGTTGTGCTGTGTCATTCCCATGATAGTTTAACAAGAGGACATCTCGGAGTTAAGAAGTCATTGAGTCACCTACGACAGATATTTTACTGGATAGGTATGAGGCAAGATGTGGAAGAATGGTGCAGGACATGCAGTATATGTTGTGCTAAAAGGGGACGTGCTCCAATGAAGTTATATCAAGAAGAGTAGCCATTGAAATTTCTGGTCCTTTGCCTCAAACTCGTGTTGGAAACAAGGACATTTGTGTGGTGATGGATTATTTCACCAAGTGGCCAGAGGCATATGTAATACCAAAT
>NW_013846007.1:0-379 GCF_000517525.1 Limulus polyphemus
AGTTCGTATGGCATACCAAATCTGAAGAAGAAATCATTAATTGCTGAAGCTACTGTTGTAGCTTCCTCATTTGGTATTGCATATGCCTCAGGCCACTTCGTGAAATAATCCATCACCACACGCATGTACTTCTTTCCTGCACGAGTTTGAGGCAAAGGACCAGCAATGTCAACGGCTACTCCTTCCATTGGGGCGCCAACGTGATATAACTTCATTGGAGCATGTCCCTTATTCTTTGATCCACTTTTAGCACAACATGCACTGCATGTCCTGCCCCATTCTTCCACATCTTGCCTCATACCTATCCAGTAAAATCTCTGTCGTAGGTGACTCAATATCTTCTTAACTCCTAGATGTCCTCCTGTTAAACTATCATGGG
>NW_013846008.1:0-379 GCF_000517525.1 Limulus polyphemus
GCTTTTGTCTAGTGGAACTTTAATAACAAAATCTTAAATCTTGGTTTATTCTGTGATTATGCTTGTTGTGGCTTAATAAAAACGTATAAATATAATTTAATAAATGCAAAAACACCGTATTCCAGGAAACCTGCATTGCATCTGAGAAAGGCCCGGCATGGCCAGGTGGTTAGGGTGCTCGATTCGCAATCTGTGGGTCGCGGGTTCGAATCCCCGTCCCGCCAAACATGCTCGCATTTTCAGCCGTGGGGGTGTTATAATGTGACGGCCAATCCCACTATTCGTTGGTAAAAGAGTAGCCTAAGAGTTGGCGGTGGGTGGTGATGACTAGCTGCCTTCCCTCTAGTCTTACACTGCTAAAATTAGGAACGGCTAGAGC
>NW_013846009.1:0-378 GCF_000517525.1 Limulus polyphemus
AATTACGAAATCCTATATTAATTCATATTATATTTTAGTGAATTTGTTTGTTTGTCCACGAACTCCTCCCAGAATTCAGGAGCTAACAGTACCCAACTCGGCAGGAGGACTCGGGTTGGACTTATCCGTACTGTAGACTACCCAGACGTGAGAAGTATGAGGGTTGCTGAATCAGAATTTGCCATCGGATTTTCTCCTTTTTTTCCTGTTCCCCCCCCCAGCATTCCCGAGGTGCCATGTTTGAAACTGTGTCCATACCCCACTGATCTCTATATAGAGGTCAACGCTGATCTTGACCCTCCCTGGTTCAAAACATGGACCTAATCCCGATAAAGAAGAAGGCGATCTCTATATAGAGATAATTGTCATACCCCAACT
>NW_013846010.1:0-375 GCF_000517525.1 Limulus polyphemus
CTACTGGCAGAGATGAATGGATGGACAGAGGAGCAGAAAGCTGTATATCTGGCAACGAGCTTGAAGGGACAACCACTGGAAATACTTGGACAGTTGACAGCAGACGACAGGCACAACTATAGAGCACTGGTGTCGGCTCTAGAACTCAGGTGCGGAACCCAAAATCAGTCAGAAGTCTACAGGGCTAGGTTTAGGACGAGAATCCGTGCTAAAGGGAAGAGCCTGCAAGAGCTGGCACAAGACTTGGAAAGCATGGCACACAAGGCCAACCCAACTGCACCACCCGATCTCCTCAAGTTGTTGCTGAGGGATCAGTTCGTAGATGCCTTGGACAGTCCACAACTTAAGATACAAGTGAAGCAAGCACACCCCTCT
>NW_013846011.1:0-378 GCF_000517525.1 Limulus polyphemus
AGTTGTTTAGTTGCCTTACAACCAACCACTACAGTTGTTTAGTTGAGTTACAACCAACCACTACAATTGTTTAGTTTAATTACAACCAACCACTACTGTTGTTTAGTTGATTTACAACTAACCACTACAGTTGTTTAGTTGATTTACAATCAACCACTACAGTTGTTTAGTTGATTTACAATCAACCACTACAGTTGTTAAGTTGACTTACAACCAACCACTACAGTTCTTTAGTTTTTACAACTAACCACTACAGTTGTTAAGTTGATTTACAACCAACCACTACAGTTCTTTAGTTGATTTACAACTAACCACTAAAGTTCTTTAGTTGACTTACAACCAACCACTACAGTTGTTTAGTTGACTTACAACGACCCA
>NW_013846012.1:0-379 GCF_000517525.1 Limulus polyphemus
ACTACTTGATTACCTGCCACAAGTGACCTTCCAATCTTCATGTCTGCTGGCCTGGATGGGTCTTCCAACTGCTTCCACAAGCATTGGGCTTTCTTGGGGATGTTATTTTATTCTACCCCAAATTATCTTCTCTGACATAGGGGTATTGTAGTTGACTTAAGTGCTGTGACATGCAAATCAACAGATGCAGCAACACTTACCAGAATTTGGCCTTTGTGTTCTGAAACGTCATTTTATCAAAATTATCTACACACTTCCTCAGTAGTAAGTAGTCCAATCCTAATATGCATTGGTCTTCAATGTCAGCCAAGTATACTTTGTGTCTGTCCTTTATGCCCATGAGCACAATAGTTACCCACATTAGTCCCTACAACCTTGC
>NW_013846013.1:0-377 GCF_000517525.1 Limulus polyphemus
ATATTGTTTATGAATAAATACTTCATGCTGTTACTGTACTGTTTGTGTTTATCCGGTACATTTAACACGCAATTCCTATTTCTATACCTGTAATTTTATAGTACATAATATAACATGATATTTTGGGACAACATGGGGCCTATTGGTCCATCTAGGCTGTTCCATCCTCAAAACTAAATTAAAATGATTAAAAAATAAAAAAATTAAACTTATCTCTTATCATTCATGTACTTATCAAGCTTTTTCTTAAACTCATTTAAATTTACTGCATCTAAAACATCTGAAGGCAACCCATTCCAAAGGCCAACCACCCTGTTATAAAAATAAACTGTATTAGCTGAAGATGACTCCTATCTTGCCAATATTTATATTTGTGT
>NW_013846014.1:0-379 GCF_000517525.1 Limulus polyphemus
CTAGTACCACGTAAGAATTTTATACTTCCCTTCTTACTATCTTTACTTTGTAGTAAGACCCACACTTCTGTCATTGTTCTTTTATAATTACAACAGTCTAACTGATATATAAAAAGCTTATTCTGATATTTTGCAAATGGTTTAAAACTCAGTGTACAAGTGATAACAATAAAACCCATATGTTGTTTATGAAACAGACTAAACACATTTTTTTAAACAAAGAACCAAACATAAACAAATGAAAAATCAAGGAATCCATCTTAATTGAACAAAACAACCCTACTCTAAACCAACACCTTGGGGGTGCCAAGATATTTCTTCTAAGTCATGTAACAGTATCCAGTCATGTGACCTCTTTGTTCTATACTGTATATATATA
>NW_013846015.1:0-379 GCF_000517525.1 Limulus polyphemus
TTCAAGTAAAATATCTATATATATATATATATATATTTGGCCTAAAATAATTCATATAATCTGAAACAGTGAAAAGTTTCGTAAGTGATATTATCAGAGAAAGTTCTGTGTTTACTGACGCAGAGAAGTAGTTTATCGGAATTATTAAACAATCTTGAAATTGTCGATGAATTAATATTTAATTTTATTCATAGGAAAAATAGTGTAAAGATTATTTAAGTCACATGCTGCAATTGTTATAGCTTCAAAGTCTTCAATTCTCCCTTTATACTCATTGGAATTACCATTAACAATGAACGGATTAGTACCAGTTTTCTCTGTCTCCAATCCTCATTTTATACTCAGTGGAATTACCATTAACAATGAACGGATTAGTACC
>NW_013846016.1:0-379 GCF_000517525.1 Limulus polyphemus
ATTGTAAAACGAAAGACGTTGCAGTCAAAATAAATACACACATAAGCATGATTTCTATATAGAATTAAAATAAACAGATCCTATATAATTAATCACTGATTATAAAGCTTCATTTTTCAGTGAAAACCAAATCATTCTTGGATCTCTATCAATTTTCCATTTGTATTCCTCCATTTGTATCGCCTTCTGTACATGTTGAACCAAAGAATGTTTGTCGCCTTCTGTACATGTTGAAACAGAGAATGTGTAACGCTTTCTGTACGTGTTTAACCAGATAATATGTATGGCCATTCGTACACGCTAGAAACCGGGTTTCGATACCTGTGGCGGGCAGAGCACAGATAGCCCATTGTGTAGCTTTGTGCTAAATTCCAAACAA
>NW_013846017.1:0-379 GCF_000517525.1 Limulus polyphemus
GAACACATATAACATTCTAATGTATGTACATGTATTATATCAATTACTATAACACATGTAACATTCTAATGTATATCCATGTATTATATCAATCACTTGAACTTATAAAGCATTCTTATTCGTGTCCATCTATTAAATCAATTACTACATCACATGTAACATTGTAATGTATGTTCATGTATTATATCAATTAATAGAACAGATATAACATTGTAATGTATGTCCGTGTATGATATCAATTACTATAACTTATATAACATTCTAATGTATGTTCCGTGTATTATATCAATTATTATAACAAATATAACATTCTATTGTATGTCCATGTATTATATCAATTACTATAACACATATAACATTCTAATGTCTTTCCATGTAT
>NW_013846018.1:0-377 GCF_000517525.1 Limulus polyphemus
AACTCTGTAGCAGTGTTGTGTCATGAAGCATGGGTACAACTCTGTAGCAGTGTTGTGTCTTGAAGCATGTGTACAACTCTGTAGAAGTGTTGTGTCATGAAGCATGAGTACAACTCTGTAGAAGTGTTGTGTCATGAAGCATGGATACAACTCTGTAGCAGTGTTGTGTCTTGAGGCACGTATACATCTTGTAGCAGTGTTGTGTCTTGAGGCACGTATACATCTTGTAGCAGTGTTGTCTGGAGGCACGTATACATCTTGTAGCAGTGTTGTCTGGAGGCATGTATACATCTTGTAGCAGTGTTGTGTCTTGAGGCACGTATACATCTTGTAGCAGTGTTGTGTCTTGAGGCACGTATACATCTTGTAGCAGTGTT
>NW_013846019.1:0-373 GCF_000517525.1 Limulus polyphemus
ACAATGATGACTGGAGAGTAGTATAAGCTACGAAACAATGGTGGCCTGAGAGTAGAATAAGCTACGAAACAATGGTTACAATGATGACTGGAGAGTAGTATAAGCTACGAAACAATGGTTACAATGATGACTGGAGAGTAGTATAAGCTACGAAACAATGGTTACAATGATGACTGGAGAGTAGTATAAGCTATGGAACATAGGTTACGGTGGCGACTGGAGAGCAGTATAAGATATGAACCAGTGGTTACGGTGGCGACTGGAGAGTAGTAAAGCTATGAAACATGTTTTGTGAAAAAAGATGAAGAAAAAATAAAAAAGAACAAAACTAATTACAATGAAAAACCTGAATAAAACCGTTGTATCTGGGAAA
>NW_013846020.1:0-379 GCF_000517525.1 Limulus polyphemus
GTATTGTGGAACTTAGTTTTATATAAAGACTGTTAAGTCGTGGTACTCTATTTAATATAATATCTGTTAAGTTGTGTTACTCTATTTTATATCAAGACTGATGATTCATTGTACTCTATTTATATCAAATCTGTTAAGTTGTGGTACTTTATTTTATATTAAGTGTCTTATGTTGTACTCTTTTTATATCAAGTCTATTCAGTTGTGGTACTCTATTTTATATCAAGTTTATTATGTTGTGGTGCTCTATTTTATGTCAAATCTATTATGTTGTGGAACTTTATGTTATACCAAGTCCATCATGTTGTGGAACTTTGTTTTATATAAAGACTGTTAAGTCGTGGTATTCTATTTAATATAATATCTGTTAAGTTGTGTT
>NW_013846021.1:0-379 GCF_000517525.1 Limulus polyphemus
GGACAAGATAAATACTCAAAGACTTCCAACAACTAATGGAAGTTTAGGACAAGATAAAGACTCAAAGACTTCCAACAACTAATGGAAGTTTAGGACAAGATAAAGACTCAAAGACTTCCAACAACTAATGGAAGTTTAGGACAAGATAAAGACTCAAAGACTTCCAACAACTAATGGAAGTTTAGGACAAGATAAAGACTCAAAGACTTCCAACAACTAATGGAAGTTTAGGACAAGATAAAGACTCAAAGACTTCCAACAACTAATGGAAGTTTAGGACAAGATAAATACTCAAAGACTTCCAACAACTAATGGAAGTTTAGGACAAGATAAATACTCAAAGACTTCCAACAACTAATGAAAGTTTAGGACAAGATAA
>NW_013846022.1:0-413 GCF_000517525.1 Limulus polyphemus
ACAGGACACAGTATTGGTAAATCTTGTCTTCTTATTGACAGGACACAGTATTGTTAAATCTTGTGTCTTCTTATTGACAGTACACATAATTGATAAATCCTGTATCTTCTTATTGAGATTAAACGGTATTGATAAATCTTGTGTCTGCTTATTGACAGTACACAGTATTTGTAAATCTTGTCTTCTTATTGATAGTACACAGTATCGTTAAATCTTGTGTCTTCTTTTTGACAGTACACAGTATTGATAAATCCTGTATCTTCTTATTGAAAGAACTCAGTATTGTTAAATCTTGTGTCTTTTTACTTACAGTACACAGTATCGTTAAATCTTGTGGCTTGTTATTGATAGTACACAGTATCATTAAATGTCATGACGATACTGTGTACTATCAATAACAAGTTAAATCTTGT
>NW_013846023.1:0-379 GCF_000517525.1 Limulus polyphemus
GAGCTGTAGAGACAATGCAGAGCTGTAGAGGCACTACACAGCTGTAGAGACACTATAGAATCACTGTAGAGCTGTAGAGACACTATAGAATCACTGTAGAGCTGTAGAGACACTGTAGAGCTGTAGAGACACTGTAGAGCTGTAGATACACTATACAGCTGTAGAGACAATGTAGAGCTGTAGAGACACTATAGAGCTGTAGAGACACTATAGAATCACTGTAGAGCTGTAGAGACAATGTAGAGCTGTAGAGACACTATACAGCTGTAGAGACAATGTAGAGCTGTAGAGACACTATAGAGCTGTAGAGACACTGTAGAGCTGTGGAGGCACTATACAGCTCTAGAGACACTATAGAATCACTGTAGAGTGTAGAGAC
>NW_013846024.1:0-534 GCF_000517525.1 Limulus polyphemus
GTCATTTCTACCATATGTTTCAGGTTTATCATGTGAAATGTCATTTCTACTACATGTTTCAGATTTGTCATGTGAAATGTCATTTCTACCACATGTTTCAGGTTTGTCACGTGAAATATCATTTCTACCACATGTTTCGGGTTTATCATGTGAAATGTCATTTCTACTACATGTTTCAGATTTGTCATGTGAAATGTCATTTCTACCATATGTTTTAGGTTTGTCATGTGAAATGTCATTTCTACCATATGTTTCAGGTTTATCATGTGAAATGTCATTTCTACTACATGTTTCAGATTTGTCATGTGAAATGTCATTTCTACCACATGTTTCAGGTTTGTCACGTGAAATATCATTTCTACCATATGTTTCAGGTTTATCATGTGAAATGTCATTTCTACCATATGTTTTAGGTTTGTCATGTGAAATGTCATTTCTACCATATGTTTCAGGTTTATCATGTGAAATGTCATTTCTACTACATGTTTCAGATTTGTCATGTGAAATGTCATTTCTACCACATGTTTCAGGTTT
>NW_013846025.1:0-377 GCF_000517525.1 Limulus polyphemus
GCTTCACAATGGACTAGCTATGCTGTACCCACCACGGGTATCGAAATCCGATTTTTAGCAGTATAAGTCCGGAGACGTTCCGCTGAGCCACTGGGGGAGGGGACCCAAGAAAACATTCATCTCCGTCCTAATTTCATCTTTAGTTTCGGTTCTTTTAGAGACAATGCAACTATACTAGTAGTTTGTAGCTAAGCACGAAGCTTCACAATGGACTAGCTATGCTGTACCCACCACAGATATCGAAATCCGATTTTTAGCAGTATAAGTCCGCAGACGTTCCGCTGAGCCACTGGGGGAGGGGATTCATCTCCGTCCTAATTTCATCTTTAGTTTCGGTTCTTTTAGAGGCAATGCAACAATACTGTATAAAAAAATAA
>NW_013846026.1:0-379 GCF_000517525.1 Limulus polyphemus
AACATTCACCATTCAACAAGAAGTAACATTCACCATTCAACAAGAAGTAACATTCATCATTCAACAAGAAGTAACATTCATCATTCAACAAGAAGTAACATTCACCATTCAACAAGAAGTAACATTCATCATTCAACAAGAAGTAACATTCATCATTCAACAAAAAATAACATTCATCATTCAACAATAAGTAACGTTCATGATTCAACAATAAGTAAGATTCAAAATTCAACGATAAATTAGATTCAAAATTAAACAGTAACAATCGTGATCATTAAAAGTAAATCGCTTACCTTGAGATGGTTTAGTGGTCTTTTCTTCTTCGTCGTCGTCATCTAAGGTTCAAATATATAAAAACTGTTATAATTCTAAATTTGAC
>NW_013846027.1:0-378 GCF_000517525.1 Limulus polyphemus
GTATAAAAACAAGTCCATAATTCGAGGGTTAACTCTAAAGTGTATAGTCTCATTTAGCGTATTAATTTGTAAGTGCATACAGAATACACATATCTATTGCATTTAAAAATTATCGCTTGATTATTCTAGCCAGATGGATTGGTTTGGTTTGTTTTGAATTTTGCGCAAAGCTACACGTGGGCTATCTGCGCTAGCCGCTCCTAATTTAGCGGTGAAATGCAAGAGGGAAGACAATTAGTCATCACCACCCACCGCTAACTCTTGGCCTACTCTTTTACCAACGAATAGTGGGATTGACCTTGCATTATAACGCCCCCACGGCTGAAAGGGCGAGCATGTTAGGTGGGGCGGGGATTCAAACCCGCGACTCTCAGTTTG
>NW_013846028.1:0-379 GCF_000517525.1 Limulus polyphemus
CTATGATACATTGTTTCTATGATACACTGTTTCTATGATACATTGTTTCTATGATACATTGTTTCTATGATACATTGTTTCTAGTTCTACATTGTTTCTATGATACACTGTTTCTATGATACATTGTTTCTATGATACACTGTTTCTATGATACATTGTTTCTATGATACACTGTTTCTATGATACATTGTTTCTATGATACACTGTTTCTATGATACACTGTTTCTATGATACACTGTTTCTAGTTCTACATTGTTTCTATGATACATTGTTTCTATGATACACTGTTTCTATGATACATTGTTTCATGATACACTGTTTCTAGTTCTACACATATATAATGAAAGACCTACCAGCCACTATCCATATATAATGAAAG
>NW_013846029.1:0-378 GCF_000517525.1 Limulus polyphemus
CACCGTGGGAAGCATATAGAGCACCATTTGAGCTACTGGCAGAGATGAATGGATGGAAAAAGGAGCAGAAAGCAGTATATCTGGCAACGAGCTTGAAGGGACAACCACTGGAAATACTTGGACAGTTGTTAGCAGACGACAGACACAACTATAGAGCACTGGTAGCGGCTCTAGAACTCAGGTACAGAACCTAAAATCAAATCAGTCAGAAGTCTACAGGGCTAGGTTTACGACGAGAGTCCGTGCTAAAGGGGAGAGCCTGCAAGAGCTGGCACATGACTTGGAAAACAAGGCCTACCCAACTGCACCACCCAATCTCCTCAAGTTGTTGCTGAGGGATCAGTTCGTAGATGCCTTTGGACAGTCCACAACTTAAGA
>NW_013846030.1:0-376 GCF_000517525.1 Limulus polyphemus
TTATTAAAACAAGTTTACAAATATATAACGTTTCTCGTAGATCACTAGATGACATTAGATTAAAAATACCAACGTTTCGTGTACGTTACAAGGTATTTACATATTACAAATACACAACGTTTCGCAGGGATCGCTAGTTGTCATCAGTTTAAAAATACGCAATACGTACATTCCAAGGAAATGAAACAAGTATTAAAATTTTCTTATTTTTATAACTTTAAAACCTTTACAGTATGTTTAGTATTTGGATCTGTAGTTATCGGTAGCCACCAGCATGTTTAATATTTGGATCTGTAGTTATCGGTAGCCACCAGCATGTTTAGTATTTGGTATCTGTAGTTATCGGTAGCCACCAGCGTGTTTAGTATTTGGATCT
>NW_013846031.1:0-373 GCF_000517525.1 Limulus polyphemus
AAATCTTACTAATAAGCTAGCATTTCGTTTCTTATCAATAGTAAAATATTACTAATAAGCTAGCATTTCGTTTCTAATTAATAGTAAAATATTACTAATAAACTGGCATTTCGTTTCTAATCAACAGTAAAATATTACTAATGAGCTAGCATTTCGTTTCTAATTAATAGTAAAATATTACTAATAAACTGGCATTTCGTTTCTAATCAACAGTAAAATATTACTAATGAGCTAGCATTTCGTTTCTAATAAATAGTAAAATATTACTAATAAGCTAGCATTTCGTTTCTAATCAATAGTAAAGTATTACTAATAAGTTAGCATCTCGTTTCTATCAATAGTAAAATATTACTAATAAGTTAGAATTTCGTTT
>NW_013846032.1:0-377 GCF_000517525.1 Limulus polyphemus
CAGCCAAATGATGGTTTCTTAGCGCTGCCTCCAGTTAACCATATGTCTTCTACACCATCACAGCCAAATGATGGTTTCTTAGCACTGTCTCTAGTTAACCAAATGTCCCCTAAACCATCACAGCCAAATGATGGTTTCTTAGCACTGCCTCTAGTTAACCAAATGTCCCCTAAACCATCACAGCCAAATGATGGTTTCTTAGCGCTGCTTCTAGTTAACAAAATGTCTTCTAAACCATCACAGCCAAATAATGGTTTCTTAGCGCTGCCTCTAGTTAACAAAATGTCCCCTAAGCCATCACAGCCAAATGACGGTTTCTTAGCGCTGCCTCTAGTTAACCAAATGTCCCCTAAACCATCATAGCCAAATGATGGTTT
>NW_013846033.1:0-379 GCF_000517525.1 Limulus polyphemus
ACAACATCCCACATCTATATCACCCATCACTGGCTACAACATCCCACACCTATATCACCCATCACTGGCTACAACATCCCACATCTATATTACACATCACTGGCTACAACATCACACATCTATATCACCCATCACTGGCTACAACATCCCACACCTATATCACCCATCACTGGCTAATACATCCCACATCTATATTACACATCACTGGCTACAACATCCCACACCTATATCACCCAATCACTTGCTACAACATCCCACACCTATATCACCCATCACTGGCTACAACATCCCACACCTATATCACCCATCACTGGCTGTAGACAGTTGCGGGAAGGTGGCTGCTCTCCAAAGTAAAAGAAAAAGAAGAAAATAAATAAAA
>NW_013846034.1:0-378 GCF_000517525.1 Limulus polyphemus
ATCAAATTAATAGTCAATACGAGAAGGGCGACTGTGCTGCCATCTACTATCACCACAATAAGGTAATATTCAACAAATTCTCTTTCTAATTTTGTAATCATCAAATTAATAGTCAATACGAGAAGGGCGACTGTGCTGCCATCTACTATCACCATAATAAGGTAATATTCAACAAATTATTTTTCTAATTTTGTAATCATCAAATTAATAGTCAATACGAGAATGGCGACTGTGCTGTCATCTACTATCACCACAATAAGGTAATATTCAACAAATTATTTTTCTAATTTTGTAATCATCAAATTAATAGTCAATACGAGAATGGCGACTGTGCTGCCATCTACTATCACCACAATAAGGTAATATTCAACAAAATTC
>NW_013846035.1:0-379 GCF_000517525.1 Limulus polyphemus
CATACTCGTCTTTAGCCTTACTTAATACAACTACTCCATGCACACCTAGTTAGCGCATGTGTAACCACCATACTTACCTTTAGCTTTTCTTGGTACAACAACTCCACGAACACCTAGGTGTAGCTTTAGTTACAGAATTTTTAACCACCATACTCATCTTTAGCCTTACTAGGCACAACTACTCCATGAACACCTAGGTGTAACTCTAGTTACAGAATTTATAACCACCATACTCATCTTTAGCCTTACTTGGTACAACTACTCCATAAACACCTAGGTGTAACTCTAGTTACCGAATTTGTAACCACCATACTCGTCATTAGCGTTATTCGGTACAACAACTCCACGAATACCTAGGTGTAACTCTAGTTACCTAATT
>NW_013846036.1:0-379 GCF_000517525.1 Limulus polyphemus
GGAATGATTAGTAACAGTAGGCATATTTGTAGTCTAATTTAAGCATTAGGCCTAATACATAAACGTAACGTAAGGCTTGGCTGAAACACTACTTGGTAAATTTTATTTGGCTTTTGGCTACAAATCAATGTCATAAAACCTCTGAATTAAATTCATACTATTTTGCTGTTATATCACCGAAGTTATAAAAAATCACTAACTTTAAAAGGCTTATAATAAAAAACAAACCTTTCTAACAAATCAACACGAATATAGAGCATTCAACATAAACACCAGAGTTGGCCTAAGAATAATCAGGTGATAATTTTGTTGGTAAGCGACGATGTTTATAAACCCGTCATGAGATGGGGAAAAAAACGTTTGGCACACATTTTTTGTG
>NW_013846037.1:0-379 GCF_000517525.1 Limulus polyphemus
TTCCATTTACGGGAAATAATACCAGATTAGCGCCACAGTTCCATTTACGGGAAATAATACCGGATTGAAGCCACAGTTTTATCTACGGGAAATAATACCAGATTGAAGCCACAGTTCCATTTACGGGAAATAATACCGTGTTGAAGCCACAGTTTTATTTACGGGAAATAATACCGGATTGAAGCCACAGTTTTATTTACGGGAAATAATACCAGATTGAAGCCACAGTTCCATTTACGGGAAATAATACTAAAACACGTTTTAGATACTGAGGTAAAATCAAAACTGTGAGTACGTCTATAAAGATGTTAAAGCTGAACATATTACAAGCACAAAAGCAAACAGCAGTAAGATTTCAAATTCTATTTACTCCTAAGTT
>NW_013846038.1:0-377 GCF_000517525.1 Limulus polyphemus
AGGAAGGTAAAGCTCTGCATATTACTACGCAACGTTAAAGTGTACCTACATACCAAATTTGGTGAAGAATCATCAATTTAAGACCCTCTGGTAACAAGAAATCGAAAAACAATCAGTAACAAAAAGGTTCACTGCAGTACACATACGCTTTCAGAAAAACCAATAAAAGAGTAACATAAAACGAACACAAAAGTCGCAAAAATGATAATAGAAGGCTAGAATTTTGCATGTAAATACGCAAGTATGCAACGAACGTTCATACAAAATTTGGAGATGATCCGTTCAAATGGAACGACGTACTGGTACAAAACGCAAAGCCTTCCATATCTCCTTTAAAGCAAACAGTAGGAAGGTAGAACTCTGCATATTACTACGAC
>NW_013846039.1:0-378 GCF_000517525.1 Limulus polyphemus
GACTTTAGCAGGAGATCAGGTGATAGCTGAAGTAAGATATTACTTCAGAAGGAAATAATGTGACAGCTGGTGTAAGATATGACTTCAGCAGGAGATCAGGTAATAGCTGAAGTAAGATATTACTTCAGAAGGAAATAATGTGACAGCTGGTGTAAGATATGACTTCAGCAGGAAATCAGGTGATAGCTGAAGTAAGATATTACTTCAGAAGGAAATCAGGTGATAGCTGGTGTAAGATATGACTTCAGCAGGAAATCAGGTGATAGCTGAAGTAAGATATTACTTCAGAAGGAAATAATGTGACAGCTGGTGTAAGATATGACTTCAGCAGGAAATCAGGTGACTAGCTGAAGTAAGATATTACTCAGAAGGAAATCA
>NW_013846040.1:0-379 GCF_000517525.1 Limulus polyphemus
AGTCAACATGAGTAGTAACAATATCTACCAGTTTCTTAATATATAGTTGGATTCTTGCAGTCAACATGGGTAGTAACAATATCTACCAGTTTCTTAATGTATTGTTGGATTCTTGCAGTCAACATGGGTAGTAACAATATCTACCAGTTTCTTAATATATTGTTTGATTCTTGCAGTCAACATGAGTAGTAACAATATCTACTAGTTTCTTAATATATTGTTGGATTTTTGCAGTCAACATGGGTAGTAACAATATCTACTAGTTTCTTAATATATTGTTGGATTCTTGCAGTCAACATGGGTAGTAACAATATCTACTAGTTTCTTAATGTATTGTTGGATTCTTGCAGTCAACATGAGTCGTAACAATATTTACTAG
>NW_013846041.1:0-379 GCF_000517525.1 Limulus polyphemus
ACGTTGTACATTTGCTGTTATGTGATCCTTCTTTGTCTATTTTTACATTATCGAGTTTTTTTCACTGAAGTTAGATTTTGGCTTATAATTAACATAAGTTATAAAAGTGATATGGTGACGATTTTTTGGAAATTTTAACCTTGACAATTCACTGTAAAAAATTTTTCAGAACATAAGCGACTAATATTATCTTTATATTAGCAGCAAAATGTAAGGTTTATTTCAAGTTTTCCATTATTGCAGTGTGCAACATTAAAAAAAAAATTGTGTTGTTAGTCTAAAATGCTAATACATCCTTCACATGCAATACTATAAAACTTTCTCAAAGTATCAGTTTTAAAGTCTCCCAGTGGATCAGCTGTAAGTTTACAGATTTACC
>NW_013846042.1:0-378 GCF_000517525.1 Limulus polyphemus
CCCCTTTTAGCACAACATGTACTGCATGTTCTGCACCATTCTTCCACATCATGTCTCATACCTATCGAGTAAAATCTGTGTCGTAGGTGACTCAATGTTTTCTTAACTTCGAGATGTCTCCTGTTACAGTATCATGGGATTGACGCAGCACAACTTCCCGTAACTTTCTCGGTATAACCATTTGCCAGGTCGTCATTTTCCCATCTCCAGAGAAGAATACCATCTTCAAGCCTCAACTGGTCCCATTGTGCCTAATAGTTCTTTCTCACAGGGCTTCGACTAGACACCTTCTCCCAAGCAGGGCACAAAACACTTGCTTTTAGGAAATCAATCATTGGTTTCAAATCTTGGTCTTTCTCCTGTTCTGCCTTGATATCT
>NW_013846043.1:0-377 GCF_000517525.1 Limulus polyphemus
TCTTCTTATTGACAGTACACAGTATCGTTAAATCTTGTGTCTTCTTATTGACACTACACAGTATCTTTAAAACGTGTGTCTTCTTATTGACAGTACACAGTATCGTTAAATCTTGTGTCTTCTTATTGACAGTACACAGTATCGTTGAATCTTGTGTCTTTTATTGACAGTACACAGTATCGTTAAATCTTGTGTCTTCTTATTGACAGTACACAGTATCGTTAAATCTTGTGTCTTCTTATTGACAGTACACAATGTTGTTAAATCTTGTGTCTTCTTATTGAAAGTACACAGTATCGTTAAATCTTGTGTCTTCTTATTGACAGTACACAGTATCGTTAAATCTTCTGTCTTTTTATTGACAGTACAGTATCGTT
>NW_013846044.1:0-641 GCF_000517525.1 Limulus polyphemus
ACCAGTGTTGCGCAAAGCACGCATAGATCACTGTGTAGCTTTGTGCTTAAGAAGTAAAACAAACAAACAAAACTCCAAATTGTTCATGAACCATATACCTCAAAGAAGACATTCCAAATTTTTCATGAACCACACACCTCAAAGAAGACATTCCAAATTGTTCATGATATGGTGAACGGGGATTTGCATAAGAATAAACTGAAGAGGTTATTGTTATCGTTTGAAAGCAGTGGTTTTGCCTTAACATATCTAAAATATTTAATTTTTGTGCACTATACAATAAATATTAATTAATATCTTAATTAGTGTTAATCATTAATTAAACCGGTGAATATAAACTTACAATGAGCAGACTGCGCATGTTGGATACCTCATTATTCCATTTAACGGTGTTTTCCGTCGTAATCCCGATACAGCCATAAGAAATCTCACGTAATCCCGATATATCCACAAAAAATTTCATACGATCACAAAAAAACATATAATCCCGATAAAACCACAAGAAATCCCACTGTATTCCGATAAAACTACAAGATATCCCACATAATCCTGTTAAAACCACAATAAACCCCACATAATTCTGATTAAACCACAAAAACAAAGAAATAATTCCGATAAAACTACAAGATATCCCACATAAT
>NW_013846045.1:0-378 GCF_000517525.1 Limulus polyphemus
AGCCATTATAATTGAAAATGTAAAGACATGAAATTACACACATGACCCAAGGAAGATATTTTAAGATTATTCAACAAAGAGTTAAAAGGTATGTACATATTTTTATTTCTAAGTTTTAAGCATTTAATTGCACTGTACGCTGATGATAAATAGGGGAAAAAATATTTTTAACAGAAAGTAGGGATTGCTCCTTTTTCATAGAATTGCTATAAGAAGTATCCAAAAAAAAGTGAGAAGAAGAAAAGAGAGAAGTGACGTGATACTAGTTGGATAAGCTAAATGAAACAGTCTATATATATATAAAAAAGTGAGAAGAAGAAAGAGAGAAGTGACGTGATACTAGTTGGATAAGCTAAATGAACAGTCTATATATATATA
>NW_013846046.1:0-379 GCF_000517525.1 Limulus polyphemus
CACAAGTCTTTAACTACTAAATTAGGGACGAATAGCACAATTAACCCTCTTGTTATCAAACCATTATAAACACTGTGATGACTAGCTACCTTTTCTCTAGACTTTAACTGATAAATTAGGGACGAATAGCACAATTAACCCTCTTGTTATTAAACCATTATAAACACTGTGATAACTAGCTACCTTTTCACAAGTCTTTAGCTACTAAATTAGGGACGAGTTTCGATACCCGTGGTAGGCCCTTTATGTAGCTTTGTGCTTAAACTACAAATAAATAAATAAGTAACCAAGACTTGATATAAATGCCATTTCTGTTACTTTTAAACGGTGCTAGTAGATTTGAATTAAGCCTAGGACAATTTGTAAAGCCTAATGTATT
>NW_013846047.1:0-377 GCF_000517525.1 Limulus polyphemus
CCCACCGCCAACTCTTGGGCTACTCTTTTACCAACGAATAGTGGGATTGACCGTCACATTATAACGCCCCCACGGCTGAAAGAGAGCATGTTTGGTGGGACGGGGATTCGAATCCGCGACCCGCAGATTGTGAGTCGAGCGCCTTATCCACCTGGCCATGCCGGGCCATACCTCTCAAAGATCCTTGAACTTAATGATTTTGTTAAAACCTATTTAGATAAATGAAATAAAATCTTCAACGAAATTTAGAAGAATAAATTAACAATTCTTTTTTTTTAGGAGGACATAACGTGATAGTTTAGTCTTCAAGCCTATATAAAAAACTGATTATGAATACTGTCGCGCTCACATTCAAAATTTACTAGAGTTTTAATAAA
>NW_013846048.1:0-380 GCF_000517525.1 Limulus polyphemus
TGTTTGTAAAGCAATGTTTCTCTCATGCCTTTTTTTTCTTTTCACATCTCACCTATCTATCATACAAAGTAATTTTCATTTTAAGATAAAAATACTATTATGCATCAGAAAATGTCCAGATTGTTGTCATACATTTCTTAAGAAAAAACTTTATAATTTATCTGTTATTTTCATTAATTAATCTCTGTAAGGGTTCGGTCAATCTCGCAAACACAGTAAAAATTAGTAAATATACATAAGTTATGTCTCTCTCATTCTAGAATGAACATAGATTATAATAAAAAAAACATAAATGTTTAGACAAAATAGCTTAAATCTCATAACATTATACATTTATATATATTTTTTAGTTTTATTATATTTACATTTCACCCATGCCT
>NW_013846049.1:0-377 GCF_000517525.1 Limulus polyphemus
GCAAATGTAGAGCAGGTTTTACCACCATAATCCAGGCTGTTTTAATATGGACAATTTAGCTAACAGCAAATGTAGAGCAGGTTTTACCACCATAATCCAGGCTGTTTTAATGTGGACAATTTAGCTTACATCAAATGTAGAGCAGGTTATACCACCAAAATCCAGGCTGTTTTAATATGGACAATTTAGCTAACAGCAAATGTAGAGCAGGTTTTACCACCATAATCCAGGCTATTTTAATGTGGACAATTTAGCTTACAGCAAATGTAGAGCAGGTTTTACCACCATAATCCAGGCTATTTTAATGTGGACAATTTAGCTTACAGCAAATGTAGAGCAGGTTTTACCACCATAATCCAGGCTGTTTTAATGTGGAC
>NW_013846050.1:0-379 GCF_000517525.1 Limulus polyphemus
TAAAGTTGAATTAGTTGTTTGTGATAGTTAAAGTTGGATTAGTTGTTTGTGATAGTTAAAGTTGGATTAGTTGTTTGTGATAGTTAAAGTTGGATTAGTTGTTGGGTATAGTTAAAGTTGGATTAGTTGTTTGTGATAGGTAAAGTTGGATTAGTTGTTTGTGATAGGTAAAGTTGGATTAGTTGTTTGTGATAGGTAAAGTTGAATTAGTTGTTTGTGATAGTTAAAGTTGGATTAGTTGTTTGTGATAGTTAAAGTTGAATTAGTTGTTTGTGATAGTTAAAGTTGAATTAGTTGTTTGTGATAGTTAAAGTTGGATTAGTTGTTTGTGATAGTTAAAGTTGGATTAGTTGTTGGGGATAGTTCAAGTTGGAGTAAT
>NW_013846051.1:0-379 GCF_000517525.1 Limulus polyphemus
GAGGACATTGGGTGGCACAGTTGGGTAGGACTTGTGTGCCATACTTTCCAAATCCTGTGCCAGCTCTTGCAGGCTCTACCCTTTAGCATAGACTTTCGTCCTAAACCTAGCCCTGTAGACTTTGGACTGATTTTGAGTTCCATACCTGAGTTCCAGAGCAGCTACCATTGCTCTATAGTTGTGCCTGTCATCTGCTGACAACTCTCCAAGTATTTCCAGTGGTTGTCCCTTCAAGCTCGTTGTCAGGTACACTGCTTTCTGCTCCTCTGTCCATCCATTCATTTCTGCCAGTAGCTGAAATTGTGCTCTATATGGTTCCCATGTGCCTTCCCATCAAATTCCTGTGGCTTCCTTTGTACTAGATCACCCCTATTGCTGA
>NW_013846052.1:0-642 GCF_000517525.1 Limulus polyphemus
TTGAAGTTCATATGTTATGTTGTAGCCAAAAGTGTGCATAATTCTTCTCGTGACTCATGGCATGCGCACATTTTACAGACGTCATGGCAGTACAAGCTGTAACGTTAAGCATCCCATGTGTGACGTCATTTGAATGTCTACTGACTGACTGACAGACAACACGTTAGTGTATAGTGGTGCGACCTTTGGCCCTCTTTCGGGGAAATCACGTTCACAATATAAACATCGTGATCAATACACAAACAACACCTTTAATCAAACTTTCTTCTTATACAATTGGTCCCAATGGAAGCTTTCATTCTCCTTTAACTTCATCAGCTATTATCTGAAACTGACAGTTTCTTGTGATTTACTATTTTGGGGTATTTTACCTCGTTTTCTTTGTAGTATCATTGGAAACATTTATTTGGATATTTTTGTTTGTTTTCCGTTAATTCATCACTTTTTTACTATCAATTTTGAATAATGCAAATGTTCAATTACTTTTCAGATTGGTATTGTATTACCGACTTTTTTTCATGCCGTTTACTATTGAGTAGTTTTCTGTATGTGCCTGTTACAACATTCAGTGTAAAGAACCGAGTAGAAAATAGGGTCAAATCACTTATCTTCTACTTAAGATGCATAGTAACACCTTGCGGT
>NW_013846053.1:0-937 GCF_000517525.1 Limulus polyphemus
TTCTCCGTTTGTTAATAGATTTTCCGTAACTTCGTTCCGACGAAACTTAAGCGACACAAGTTCTTTACTTAATAAAACTGGTTTATTCTTTTCGAATACAACTTTACCGATACACTCAACTTCAATAATCGCGCTAAACAAACGCTATAACAACGAACGTGCTCAATAGTACTTCTGACTGCAGATCAATTACTCACTGTCTACACACACATTACAATAATCTCCCGCGTCACGTTTTCCCCTCTTATATATACCCGACTACCCTATCTAGTAAATACAAGAGCATTCCTGAAAGAACAAAATAGTTCTAGAAACTAGAGGGGCGCCACACCAGTCACGTGACCTCGATGACTCAAAAAGAAAAGAAACAAGAAGAGAGGTTTTTCCTCTAACAACTGCTGTTATCTCTCTTCTTGTTTATTTTGTTGTTCGAGCTGCCACTGTTGCAGGTTTTCTTGCAACTGCTTTTGTCTCTCTTCTTGTTTATTTTGTTGTTCGAGCTGCCACTGTTGCAGGTTTTCTTGCAACTGCTTTTGTCTCTCTTCTTGTTTCTTTTCTTTTTCCTCCAACAACTGCTGTAATCTCTCTTGTTTATTTTGTTGTTCGAGCTGCCACTGTTGCAGATTTTCTTGCCACTGTTGTTGTAAAAAGAAAGAAGAAGAACGAGAAAAGAAACAAGAAGAAAGATTACAGCAGTGGCAAGAAAACCTACAACAATGGCAGCTCGAACAGCAAAATAAACAAGAGAGATCACGGCAGTTGTTGGAGGAGAAAGAAAATAAACAAGAAGAGAAATTACAGCAGTTATTAGAGGAGAAAGAAAATAAACAAGAAGAACGAGAAAAGAAACAAGAAGAGAGACTACAGCAGTGGCAACTGGAACAAGAAAGGAAACAGGAAGAAAGTCAGCAGCAACTACAGGAAAATCAACAACAAT
>NW_013846054.1:0-375 GCF_000517525.1 Limulus polyphemus
TTTATAATACATTCAGATATCACAGGACTGACTTTATAGTACATTCAGGTAAAACAGAGCTAACTTTATAGTACATTCAGGTAAAACAGGACTGATTTTATAATACATTCAGATATCACAGGACTGACTTTATAATACATTCAGATATCACAGGACTGACTTTATAATACATTCAGATATCACAGGACTGACTTTATAATACATTCAGATATCACAGGACTGACCTTATAATACATTCAGGTAAAACAGGGCTAACTTTATAGTACATTCAGATATCACAGGACTGACTTTATAATACATTCAGATATCACAGGACTGACTTTATAGGACATTCAGGTAAAACAGGGCTAACTTTATAGTACATTCAGGTAAACA
>NW_013846055.1:0-645 GCF_000517525.1 Limulus polyphemus
TCCCAAGTACAAACTGTTTTAGCCATGTGAAATTAAATGGTAGTTGAAAATATAAAATCGGATTTGTAAACATTGTTACGACAGCGGGGGTCACGTGACTCTAGTAACACGTCATATTCTCGAACTTCACGTCCCTTCCTGAAGCCTCGAGAGGTTACTAGATATGTGGTATTCTTGTATATTCTAGCCGCCAAGAAGTGACGGCAACAATGTATTGTAATTGAACTGCAAACAGAGACTGACGACTGACGATTTGAACAGTTTGTACTTGGGACACGTGTTGGAAATATGGCTAAAACAGTTTGTACTTGGGACACGTGTTGGTAATATGGCTAAAACAGTTTGTACTTGGGACACGTGTTGGTAATATGGCTAAAACAGTTTGTACTTGGGACGCGTGTTGGAAAATAAATACATCTGGCTCATTCCTGCTATAAGTATTACCGTATTTATGATATATATATATATATATATATATAAGGTTAGTAAATAATAATATGCAAACAGGCAGGCGGTAGAACTACCTATGTAGGGGTGGCTCGGATTGTTCGTCTGAATGGTATTTTAAATATCTCCTCAATAGGTCATCAGAACTTTACAATACTATACAGTGTTTCCTTTTATAACAATATCTACGTAATGACC
>NW_013846056.1:0-607 GCF_000517525.1 Limulus polyphemus
TTGTTGACTGTTCACCTCGTCAACTGTTTGATTGTTGACTGGTACAGTAAGGGTAGAAAGTGTTGCTGTTGTTAGCAATTTGATTGTTGACTGGTACAGTAAGGGTAGAAAATGTTGCTATTGTTAGTTGTGGCTTGGATAACTTTTATACCAAAATTACTGTCTAGGATTTGAATTTGACTGATCTGTACTTCTTAACTTAACTGTTTAATTTGTGATTTATCTATTCCTTTTTAATTAATCTTTAAACTAACGCTTGATTTGTTGATTGGTTCATTCAGTCCCTAAGGAACCTTTAATCTAGTAGTTTAAATCTTTACATATCTGCTCAGCCAGAGAAATTCTTAAGCTAACAAAATAATTCTTGATTGGTCTGTCCAGCTTGAAGAAATTCTTAACCAAGCAAGTTAATACTTTATTGGTCTCTTCAGCCTCGATAAATCCTTTAACTAGTGGTTTAATTGTTGACTGGTGTGTCTAATTTGACACCTTTTAGCCAGTGGTTTAATTGTTGAGTGGTGTGTCTTAACCAGAAGAAATCCTTTAGCCAGTGGTTTAATTGTTGACTGGTGTGTCTAGCCTGAATAAACCCTTTAGCCAGTGGTTT
>NW_013846057.1:0-372 GCF_000517525.1 Limulus polyphemus
AAACTTGTACTTCTTGGTTCTATAGTTTGGAATAAAGAATGTTGAGCCTTGTATTTTTGTTCCTATAGTTTGGAATAAGGAATGTTGTGACCTTGTACTCATTGTTTCTATAGTTCGGAATAAGTAATGTTGAGCCTTGTACTTATAGTTTCTATAGTTTGGACTAAGGAATGTTTAGCCATGTCTTTATTGTTGCTGTAGTTTGGAAATAGGAATGTTCATTCTTGTACTTATTGTTTCTATATTTTGGAATAAAGAATGTTGTGTCATGTACTTATTATTTCTAAAATTTGGAATAAGGATTGTTGAGCCTTGTACTTTTTGTTTCTATAGTTTCTAATAAAAAATGTTGAGCCTTGTAGTTATTGTTTC
>NW_013846058.1:0-379 GCF_000517525.1 Limulus polyphemus
GATTAACTTATCCATTAATTTTTATTTGCATTAAAATGCTAACTCACCTTCTAGCTAATCATTTGTATTTCGAGTAAATATGTATGTATGATGAAACTGACACCAGCTTCCCTGTCGGTGAAGTACAGATACTATTAATGAAGCAAAGAATTATGTAAATTTATGATCACAGAGGGGTACTCTCATGATCTACTCAGTGAATCAATTCCCTACTTGAAGCTTCACTAAGGAGAGAGTCACGAGATAATTAGTTTATGATGTAGCTAATGAATTATCACTCGATATTTTCATTAATATTGGAAGGTATTTTTGTGATACTGTAATTTTCTGGAATTAGATTTGCCTTTCTAGTTCTTTTTCCTGATTCCACTATTTAAAG
>NW_013846059.1:0-378 GCF_000517525.1 Limulus polyphemus
ATTAAATCCCTCAAACTATTGATGATATTTGGGAAACGAAATTGTTAACGATTATGAATTTAAAATTGTTTGTTTTTTAACGAAAAGCAACGACTAACGTGACTTAAAAACACTTCACTTAAAATAAGTGTGTCTATCTTGAAATTATATATAAACAATGTGTAACAAAGAAATCCCTCAAATGATTGATGGGATTTGAAAACGAAATAGAATTGTAGAATTAATGTTTTACCAGTTATGATTGAAAGTACATAGACTGCACCTATACCCCAAGTAATGAAAGAGAAAACTGGAGAAATCCCATCAGTACCCCTAATGGCCAACCCACTAACTAATCTATATTTAGCCAGCTGCGGAGCTATGAAATGTTTGCTATTT
>NW_013846060.1:0-382 GCF_000517525.1 Limulus polyphemus
ACTTTTTCTAAAAATCATAACAACTAGCCCTGGTCTCCCCTATTCCTCTAATGCTTCTTTAGGCAACAAATCATTGTCGATTAGTATTTTGACAATACGATATTTAGTTCATTTTTTCTCATTGATCTTTTAACTTCTAGTTCTAAAACTTTGGCTATTTCGAGCAATTAATTTTTGTTATATTTTTCTAATTGTTCGAGGGATTGTGATTCAAGAAAATCTTGATAATCAGACATGATCAAATCTTGTGGGCACTGTTAAATATAAATTCAATTGTGATTTAAATTTTAATTTAGATTAAATTTTGTTTCTGATTGAAATCTCGGACACGAGCCCCCAATTTATTGTATTACGTATTAGAATTTCAAATGGTTTGAAACCG
>NW_013846061.1:0-378 GCF_000517525.1 Limulus polyphemus
AACTATTCGTTGGTAAAAGAGTAGCCTAAGAGTTGGCAGTAGGTGGTGATGACTAGTTGCCTTCCCTCTAGTCTTACACTGCTTAATTAGGAACGACTAGCGCAGATAGCCCTCGTGTAGCTTTTCGCGAAATTCAAAACAAATCAATCATGAACTATTTTTATTTAATTTTAACAAAAAGCAACTTAAAGAGTCGTTAACTTTAGTTTTGTAATGGTAGATACGAATTATTAAAGTCTTTCCATAGAGGGTTATCCTTACACAAAACCACTTCAGATCGATTATTTCGGAAAATGAGATTTGTATAAAACTCTAATTCGCGTATGAAAATATCATAATCGTGTATTGTCAAAGGCGTATTTGACTTATATAGCAACT
>NW_013846062.1:0-379 GCF_000517525.1 Limulus polyphemus
GATACTGTGTACTGTCAATAAGAAGACACAAGATTTAACGATACTGTGTACTGTCAGTAAGAAGACACAAGATTTAACGATACTGTGTACTGTCAATAAGAAGACACAAGATTTAACATACTGTGTACTGTCAATAAGAAAACACAAGATTAAAAGATACTGTGCACTGTCAATAAGAAGACACAAGATTTAACGATACTGTGTACTGTCAATAAGAAGACACAAGATTTAACGATACTGTGTACTGTCAATAAGAAGACACAAGATTTAACGATACTGTGTACTGTCAATAAGAAGACACAAGATTTAACGATACTGTGTACTGTCAATAAGAAGACACAATATTCAACTATAATGTGTACCGTCACTAAGAAGGCAC
>NW_013846063.1:0-379 GCF_000517525.1 Limulus polyphemus
ATAGTGTGGTAATAAATCTATATAAATATAATAGTACTGTCTGTTGTATGTCCATATAACTACTCGGCAGGGTGTGGATGGATCTACATCGAAATTTGGTATGGAGGTTCATTAGGTCAATACAAATTTTCAGTTTTGTGTTTTGCGGTTTTTATGGGCGTTTTTTACCACTACTTCGCCCCTTGTAGATGGATCTTCACCAAATTTGGTATGGAGGTTCATTAGGTCAATACAAGTTTTCAGTTTTGTGTTTTGCGGTTTTTATGGGCGTTTTTTACCACTACTTCGCCCCCTGTAGATGGATCTTCACCAAATTTGGTATGGAGGTTCATTGGGTCCATACGGAGATATGTATGCATATTTGCTGTTTCCATTTTGT
>NW_013846064.1:0-379 GCF_000517525.1 Limulus polyphemus
CTGATCCTACTCGTTATAAATACAAAACATCAAAATTCTAAGTACTGATCCTACTCGTTATAAATACAAAAAATCAAAATCCTAAGTACTGATCCCACTCGTTATAAATACAAAACATCAAAATCCTAAGTACTGATCCCACTTGTTATGAATACAAAAAAATCAAAATCCTAAGTACTGATCCCACTCGTTATAAATACAAAAAAATCAAAATCCTAACTACTGATCCTACTCGTTATAAATACAAAAAAAATCAAAATCCAAGTACTGATCCCACTCGTTATAAATACAAAAATTTTAAATCCTAAGTACTGATCCCATTTGTTATAAATACAAAACATCAAAATTCTAAGTACTGATCCCACTCGTTATAAATACA
>NW_013846065.1:0-630 GCF_000517525.1 Limulus polyphemus
AAACCACTTTTACAATGTCTGTTCGAACAAATCTTGTTCTTACAAACGACTTTTATAATGTCTGTTCGAACAAAGTCCTGTTCTTGTAAACCACTTTTATAATGTCTGTTCGAACAAAGTCCTGTTCTTGTAAAACACTTTTATAATGTCTGTTCGAACAAATCTTGTTCTTACAAACGACTTTTATAATGTCTGTTCGAACAGTCTTGTTCTAGTAAACCACTTTTACAATGTCTGTTCGAACAAACCTTGTTCTTACAAACGACTTTTACAATGTCTGTTCGAACAAAGTCCTGTTATTGTAAACCACTTTTATAATGTCTGTTCGAACAAAGTCTTGTTATTGTAAACCACTTTTATAATGTCTGTTCGAACAAACCTTGTTCTTACAAACGACTTTTATAATGTCTGTTAGAATAAAGTCTTGTTCTTGTAAACCACTTTTAAATGTCTGTTCGAACAAAGTCCTGCTATGCTGTGACCCGCTGTGTATAATTCCGTTTATCAGGCGCAAGCGCAATGTTCTACTAACTCGAGTTACATGTATTAATTAATGGTTGTTAGTAGCGGTTCTTACACTTCATATATACGCGTGATTAAGATTCCTTTAACCAAAGTTCACAATAAGTA
>NW_013846066.1:0-378 GCF_000517525.1 Limulus polyphemus
TTGATGGGCGTCGCTCAACACCAACCACAACTGGTCTCCTTGATGCCGACTTATTGGTAATATTCCTCCTACACTGGCTCCTCAAATATCCGTGCTTTCCACAGTTCCAACAACTTTTCTGGATACCAGCCTTTCCTGCTGTGACACCTCCCCTGTGTTGAAGTTTCCAGCATTGAACTCTCTTGTGCCCAGGTTTATTACAGTGCCAGCAAAGTCCCTCAATCTTCTCTGAAAGCTGACCTTTTCTGGCCTTGAATCCAGATGACTGTACCAACCTCGGTACCTCTGTGCTGGACCTAACGTAGGATTTAAATTCGAGAGCTCTGGCCATTGCATCCTGCATGGTAGAGGGGTGTGCTTGCTTCACTTGTATCTTAA
>NW_013846067.1:0-379 GCF_000517525.1 Limulus polyphemus
CGATAGGGTTAATAACTGCAGACAGTCTTTCAGGCATTGTTGCAACATATTTGATCAAAGTGTCCTATGGGATTTTACTCCAAATGTCTCTAATACAGTCCTATAAAGTTTTTTGGATGTAACTTTTGATTTGTCAAGTTTTAATCTATCAAATTCGAGATCTTCTCAATTTGATTGATATTGGGCTATATGGGGGCCATTGCATCATTTGAATGATTCCAGCAGCTTCATTCTTAGCTAAGTAATTTCTGCACAGGTTGGATGAGTGTTTGGGATCATTATGTTTTTGGTAGTAGAATTCTTTACCAATAATATGCAAACCACTGGGTATACCATGATGGATCAATATCTGATGGTATTTGCGCTGGTCCATTATTCC
>NW_013846068.1:0-378 GCF_000517525.1 Limulus polyphemus
GCCCTTCACTACGTCAATCGGAAAGGTGTTCTTCTTCTCCACCATAATGCACGCCCACATGTGGCACGTTTGACGCGAAACAAGATTATGGAGTTGGGTTGGGAAGTTTTCCCCCACACACCGTATTCTCCAGATATGGCACCATCAGATTACCGTCTTTTTCGTTCGCTGCAACACCATCTTAATCGGAAAACGTATGCAAATGTGGAAGGTGTTAAAGAGGACATTGACATGTTTTTAGCTTCAAAGAAAAGTGATTTCTTGAATCAGGGCATTAACAACCTGATTGTCAGGTGAAAAAACATCATCGATAAGAATGGAGACTATTTCATTTAATAAATGTTTTGTTATTATATATATAAGTTGTTCGGGTTTTTT
>NW_013846069.1:0-730 GCF_000517525.1 Limulus polyphemus
TTTGCCTACCGAAAGCGAATGTATTCATTAGAATTCAGCAGCAAAGAGCAGTATTTCCTGATGTATTATGATAGACTCAAGTGCAAATATGAGTATAGTCAGTAATATAACTGACAAAATCATGAATTAACGTTTTTCAGCGTTTTAAAAGTGAGTCAAAAAAGTCCTAATTCTTTAATAAATTAAAATAATTTTTTATCGATACAATATTCATTATTAAACTGTTTATTGTTAAATACTTGAGGTCCTTAAATTGTTTTTGAAAATAACTTCAAAGGTTGGAGGTGTTTTTGAAGAATGATTTAATAGAAAATTTAGATACCAAAACTAAATAATAATTGGTTGCAATTTCATGAAAAGTGAAAGTAATCCAATTATCACACATTTATCTTTCTTCTCTTGGACGCTTCTAATTATGCGCAGAACGTTCTCATTTTTCGAATAGACAACGAATCAGATAATACTTTATCTACCACAGATAACTTAGTTTTAGATTAAGACAACTTGCTTCTTAATACAATGTAATGTTCCAGAGGATGTAGCGTCTAATATGAAGAGGGAGTCCAAAGGTTCCAATAGCACCTAAGATAAAGGGTTATCGCATTACTTATAGATTAAGACAACTTGCTTCTTTATACAATGTAATTTTCCAGAAGATGTAGCGTCTAATATGAAGAGGGAGTCCAAAGGTTCCAATAGCATCTAAGATAAAGGGTTATCCCATCACTTA
>NW_013846070.1:0-379 GCF_000517525.1 Limulus polyphemus
CAAAATATCGTAGTTTCATAATCAGTCTTTCATTCGTATTCTCCTTCTTACATCCCCGTCACACCAAACATGCTCGCCCTTTCAGCCGTGGGGACGTTATAAGGTGACGGTCAATCCCACTATTCGTTGGACGTTCGACTCGCAATCTGATGTTCGCGGGTTCGAATCTCCATCCCACCAAACATGCTCGCCCTTTCAGCCGTGGGGACGTTATAAGGTGACGGTCAATCCCACTATTCGTTGGTAAAAGAACAGCCCAAGAGTTGGCGGTGGGTGGTGATGACTAGCTGCCTTCCCTCTAGTCTTACACTGTTAAATTAGGGACGGCTAGTGCAGATAGCCCTCGTGTAGCTTTGCGCGAAATTCATAACAAACAATC
>NW_013846071.1:0-379 GCF_000517525.1 Limulus polyphemus
ATCACCGGTGACAATTCTGCCCAAAAAAAATGGTTCACGCGCATTACGCGCCAGAAGAGACAAAGCAACATTTACACGTTGGAAACGATGATCATCGGAGAGTTCGTGAGGTACCCAAACACCTTCTTTATGGAGTTTTCCCTTATTCCTTAGATGTTTACGTATTGTTTTATGAGAGACATGCAATTTCAGGGCCATTTCACGAGTGTGTTGTCTTTGGTTAGACTCAACAAGGTTCTTCAGAGCATCAATATCAATTCCAACATGTCGGCCCCTGCCATCACAGTTTTTAAGGCTAAAGTCACAGAGGCGTTGTTTCCCTTCTTGTATTCAAACAGAATTACATGCCGAATGTGTGCCATCACTGTAAGGATTAGAG
>NW_013846072.1:0-594 GCF_000517525.1 Limulus polyphemus
TGTAACTTTAGTTACAAAATTTATAACCACCATACTCATCTTTAGCCTTACTTGGTACAACTACTCCCTGAACACTTAGGTTTAACTCTAGTTACCGAATTTATAACCACCATATTCATCTTTAGCGTTATTTGGTAAAACTACTCCATTAACTCTTAGGTGTAACTCTAGTTACCGAATTTATAACCAACATATTCATCTTTATTCTTAATTGGTACAACTACTCCATCAACACCTAGGTGTAACTCTAGTTACTGAATGTGTAACACATACTCATCTTTAGCGTTATTTGGTACAACAACTCCACGAACACCTAGATGTAACTCTAGTTACCGAATATGTAACCAAAATACTCATCGTTAGCGTTATTTGGTACAACAACTCCACGAACACCTAGGTGTAACTCTAGTTACCGAATTTGTAACCAACATACACATCTTTATTGTACCAAATAACGCCCAACTCCACGAACACCTAGGTGTAACTCTAGTTAAACAATTTATAACCACCATACTCATCTTTAGCCTTACTTGGCACAACTACTCCATGAACACCTAGGTGTAACTCTAGTTACAGAATTTATAACCACCATAC
>NW_013846073.1:0-425 GCF_000517525.1 Limulus polyphemus
CATTATAAGGCGATGCTTATAGACTCAGTAGTTTCATTATAAGGCGATGCTATAGACTCAGTAGTTTCATTATAATGCCAAAAATAAATGTCTCCGGAACTTAAGTAACTTATGTAGTTAGAGCACAGCTGCATTTAACGTTTTCAACTTAATTTACATTCTTCTTATAAAGTATTAGCATTTTTTGGCTTGAAATAGTCGGATGCTCCCAGAACCGAAATCAAGCGAAGTTTAGTAAACGTCAGGGACAAATTTTATTTATAACATAATAAAACAATTTGAAATTTTATAAAGACAAGTATGGATACATACATATGTAACCTAGCTAGCTACAGTAATATGGAGATACATACATATGTAACCTAGCTAGCTACAGTGATATGGAGATACATACATATGTAACCTAGCTAGCTACAGTAATATGG
>NW_013846074.1:0-967 GCF_000517525.1 Limulus polyphemus
TTCAACTGAGAAAGAATGAATGCTTCAATCATGCAAGAAAACTTGCATATATTCAGAACCTGCCCTTTGCTGGAAGTCAGTTCTTTTTCATACACTTGTATGACAAGTAAGAAGTTATAGAAGAAGCCTATTCTTATAAATATTTGTGTTAATTTTGATTATCATTTATTTTAAACATAAATTATATTGAATCTTATTATAGACTAACCAACATGATTTGTACTTCTAGCTCCAGGAAAAGTTGATTCCATGGAAGAAAGTTTTCTACATACTGGTTTAAAGTTTGGTAAAACAGAAAATAAAAAAACAAATTGTGATGTAGCATCAGAGAAAAGTGAAGTAATTAAACTTTTTACAGTTGTGTTATTAAAAAAAACAAACAAATTCCAGCTACACTTAATGACTTACAATTTTTATGAAACAGATGTAATTTTGTACAAACATTTCATTTTCAACATTCCAAATATTATATATGCACTTTCTTTGAATTCTGTGCATGTTGTAAACTGTATAATCTGATGGAGAGAGCTAGCTCAAAATTTCATTCTTCTTTAAATCAAAATATAAAAACTTGGCAATTGGTCAACCTATTATATGATTTTGTTAAAAAATGTTTACATTCTGGTGTGCACTACAATACTTCTGGACTAGCAATATTACTACTGTAACATGAGCTCTAATAAGTTTATTCACAACAATGCAGTAAACTTGTAGTGAATTTCTTCAGCTCATGACAACAAGATAAAACAAATAAAATTTAAACAAAAAAATGGTAAAATCTACAAGAAAGATCTACAAATAGATCTGTGGAGTCACTATGGGGAACTAAAATGGTCCCCACCTTTGCAAATCTCTTTATTGCATACACCAAAAATCTTATATTTATGGATTACATCCATGCCTAAATATGGTTTAAAAACTTTTCTGCACTTTGTTTCCTCTTGCCACCTCTCTTTGAAATTTACTT
>NW_013846075.1:0-641 GCF_000517525.1 Limulus polyphemus
GCAGAGGAAGGACTCATCTAGCTGGAGCGGTGGCACAGTAAGTGCAGAGGAATGACTCATCTTGCTGAAGTAGTGTAAGGCACCGTAAGTGCAGAGGAAGGACTCATCTTGCTGAAGTAGTGTAAGGCACAGTAAGTGCAGAGGAAGAGTTCATCTTGCTGGAGTAGTGTAAGGCACAGTAAGTGCAGAGGAAGAGTTCATCTTGCTGGAGTAGTGTAAAGCATAGTAAGTGCAGAGGAAGGACTCATCTAGCTGGAGCGGTGGCACAGTAAGTGCAGAGGAATGACTCATCTTGCTGGAGTAGTGTAAGGCACAGTAAGTGCAGAAGAAGAGTTCATATTGCTGGAATAGTGTAAAGCACAGTAAGTGCAGAGGAATGACCTTACACTACTCCAGCAAGATGAGCCACAGTAAATGCAGAGGAATAGCTCATCTTGCTGGAGTAGTGTAAGGCACAGTAAATGCAGAGGAATAGCTCATCTTGCTGGAGTAGTGTAAGGCACAGTAAGTGCAGAGGAAGAGCTCATCTTGCTGGAGTAGTGTAAGGCACAGTAAATGCAGAGGAAGAGCTCATCTTGCTGGAGTAGTGTAAGGCACAGTAAATGCAGAGGAAGGGCTCATCTTGCTGGAGTAGTGTAAGA
>NW_013846076.1:0-379 GCF_000517525.1 Limulus polyphemus
AGCCCCATCCTTTTTCTGGACTAACACGATGGGTGCTGACCAGGGACTATCTGATTTCTCGACTATCCCTTCCTTAATTAGACCATCCATGACCTTCTCCATCTCTTGTCGCTTTGCTGGAGCTATTCTCCTTGGGTGGTTCTTTATTGGACAGTGAGTGCCTGGGTTTATTCTGTGCTCTACAAGGTATGTGCAGCCGAGGTCATGATCTCCTTTTGAAAAGACGTCTGCATAATTCGCCAAATGTTCCCTAACCTCAAGAGCCTGTGATGATGACAAATGGACTATACTCTTCTTATAGAGGTCAGTTAAATGTTCTGGGAGAGGACGTCCTTTCTTTATGGTTGTATTTCTTGCTTTAACATTGACTGGCTCTACC
>NW_013846077.1:0-684 GCF_000517525.1 Limulus polyphemus
TTATAAATGACTTGGACTTTATTAGATTTAGATAGTTAACTATCGAAGCACATTATTATAAATGACTTGGACTTGATTATGTGTAGATAGTTAACTGTGGAAGGTTATTTATCATAACGTGCTTCCATGGTTAACTATCTACACCTAATAAAGTCCAAGTCATTTATCATAACGTGTTGGACATTTTTTATGTTTAGATAGTTAACTATGGAAGCACATTATGATAAATGATTTGGACTTTATTAGATATAGATAGTTAACTATGGAAGCACGTTATTATAAATGACTTGAACTTTATTAGATTTAGATAGTTAACTATGGAAGCACGTTATGATAAATGACTTGTACTTTATTATGTGTAGATAGTTAACTATGGAAGCACGTTATGATAAATAACTTGGACTTTATTATGTGTAGATAGTTAACTATGGAAGCACTTTATGATAAATAACTTGGACTTTATTATATGTAGATAGTTAACTATGGAACCTCGTTATGATAAATGACTTGGACTTTATTATGTGTAGATAGTTAACTATGGAATCACTTTCTGATAAATAACTTGGACTTTATTATATGTAGATAGTTAAGTATGGAAGCACATTACGATAAATGACTTGGACGTTATTAGATGTAGATAGTTAACTATGGAAGCACGTTATTATAAATGACTTGGACTTTATT
>NW_013846078.1:0-378 GCF_000517525.1 Limulus polyphemus
GGAAAAGTAGTAGAAACAAAGGATAATCTAAGATAGGAAAAGTTGTAGAAACAAAGGATAATCTAAGATAGGAAAAATTGTAGAAACAAAGGATAATCTAAGATAGGAAAAGTTGTAGAAACAAAGGCTAATCTAAGATAGGAAAAGTAGAAAAAGGATAATCTAAGATAGGAAAAGTAGTAGAAACAAAGGATAATCTAAGATGGGAAAAGTTGTAGAAACAAAGGATAATCTAAGATGGGAAAAGTTGTAGAAACAAAGGATAATCTAAGATAGGAAAAGTTGTAGAAACAAAGGATAATCCAAGATAGGAAAAGTAGAAAAAGGATAATCTAAGATAGGAAAAGTAGTAGAAACAAAGGATAATCTAAGATAGGA
>NW_013846079.1:0-385 GCF_000517525.1 Limulus polyphemus
TATCGTTTTTAAGGCACTTAGTATAATCGTTTTTAACGCACTTAGTATAATCGTTTTTAAAGCACTTAGTATAATCGTTTTTAAAGCACTTAGTATAATCGTTTTTAAAGCACTTAGTATAATCGTTTTTAAGGCACTTAGTATTATCGTTTTTAACGCACTTGGTATAATCGTTTTTAAGGTACTTGGTATAATCGTTTTTAAAGCACTTAGTATAATCGTTTTTAAGGCACTTAGTATAATCGTTTTTAAGGCACTTAGTATAATCGTTTTAAAGCATTTAGTATAATCGTTTTTAAAGCACTTAGTATAATCGTTTTTAAGGCACTTAGTATTATCGTTTTAACGCACTTAGTATAATCGTTTTTAAGGTACTTGGTATAAT
>NW_013846080.1:0-379 GCF_000517525.1 Limulus polyphemus
TATGTTAACATAGCTCTTGAATTTGTTAATATGTCACTATATGTTGTTGATCGAGCTTTTCACTGACCTGTTGCATTTGTTGATTTGCCAGTACAATCTGTTTTGTAAATATAAGACACAAGGATTTGTAAATATAAAGAAATAATTTAATACATATTGTTGCGTCACCGAGGTCACGTAACTAGTATCACGCCACCTCCTTCTAGAAATATCCTGTTCCTTCGTGAATTGTCGAGAGACTACTAGATTGGGGGTAGCCTGGTATATATAAGACGGTCACAACGTGACGGAACAATGAGTAATTGAACTGAGTATTGTCTAGTTTTTTTGAGAATTATAGCGTTTGTTATAGGGCGACTGTTGAAATTAAGTGTATCGT
>NW_013846081.1:0-379 GCF_000517525.1 Limulus polyphemus
CATCAACAGCATGAGGACATCGGGTGGCACAGTTGGATAAGCCTTGTGTGACATACTTTACAAATCCTGTGCCAGCTCTGGCAGGCTCTCCCCTTTAGCACGGACTATCATCCTAAACCTAGCCCTGTCGGCTTCGAACTGATTTTGAGTTTCATACCTGAGTTCTAGAGTAGCTAGCAGTGCTCTATAGCTGTGCCTGTCGTCTCCTGACAACTGTCCAAGTACTTCCAGTGGTTGTCCCTTCAGGCTCGTTTCCAGGTACACTGCTTTCTGCTCCTCTGTTCATCCATTCATTTCTGCCAGGAGCTCACATTGTGCTCTATATACTACCCACAGTGCCTTCCCATCGAATTCCTGTGGCTTCCTTCATACTAGATTA
>NW_013846082.1:0-379 GCF_000517525.1 Limulus polyphemus
CCAACTGCACCACCCGATTTCCTCAAGTTGTTGCTGAGGGATCAGTTCGTAGATGCCTTGGACAGTCCACGACTTAAGATACAAGTGAAGCAAGTACACTCCTCTACCATGCAGGATGCAATGGCCAGAGCTCTCGAATTCGAATCCTACGTTAAGTCCAGCACAGAGGTACCAAGGTTAGTACAGTCATCAGGATTCAAGACCAGAAAAGGTCAGCTTTCAGAGAAGTTTGAGGGACTTTGCTGGCACTGTAACAAACCTGGGCACAAGAGAGCTCAATGTTGGCAACTTCAACACAGGGGAGATGCCACAGCAGGAAAGGCTGGTATCCAGAAAGGTTGTTGGAACTGTGGGGAGCAAGGACATCTGAGGAGCCAGT
>NW_013846083.1:0-380 GCF_000517525.1 Limulus polyphemus
GCTTCTGTACAGCTTCTAGTACGCCTTTGTGATTCAACACCTTGATATTCACAACAGATTGCTGAGATGCAGAATCTATGACAAAGTTGCACCTTTGGCCATCCAGCTTCCCTGTCACATAGACACTATGTGTGCTTGCCATTTTACACTTAGCTGTTGGGACTTTCACGATAGGGGTTGGTGGGCGTCCCTTAGCACCAACCACTACTGGTTTCCGAAACCCACTTGTTGGTGGTATTCTTCTTACACTGGTTCCTCGTATGTCCCTGCTCTCCACAGTTCCAACAACCTTTCTGGGTAGCAGCCTTTCCTGTTATGGCATCTTCCCTTGTAAGTTTCCAGCATTGAGCTCTCTTGTGCCCTAGGTTTGTTACAGTGCC
>NW_013846084.1:0-379 GCF_000517525.1 Limulus polyphemus
CTTCCGTGGTACAACTACGCCATGAACACTTAGGTTTAACTCTGGTTAACGAATTTATAACCCCATACTCATCTTTGGCGTTATTTGGTACAACAACTCCACGAACACCTAGGTGTAACTATAGTTACACAATTTATAACCACCATACTCATCTTTAGCCTTACTTAGTACAACTACTCCATGAACACCTAGGTTAACTCTAGTTACAGTATTTATAACCCCATACTCATTTTTAGCGTTATTTGGTAAAGCCACTCAGCGATCACCTAGCTGTAACTCTAGTTACCGAATTTCTAACCACCATACGCATCTTTAGCGTTATATGGTACAACAACTCCACGAATAACTAGATGTAACTCTAGTTACCAAATTTATAACC
>NW_013846085.1:0-380 GCF_000517525.1 Limulus polyphemus
AGTTAACTAAGAAAGAAACAAGATTTCAGTGGTCAGATAAAAGACAGGAAGCATTTGAAAATCTGAGAGAAGCTTTATTGAAAAGCACCGATATTAAGCTACCCAGATTTTAGTAAAGAATTTATACTAAGCACAGATGCTTCAGGTTTTGCTATAGGTGCAGTATTATCACAGTTAGATGAAAACGATAAAGAACACCCTATAGCTTATCAGAGTAGACAGTTAGGAAAAGCCAAAATCAACTACTCAGTTACAGAACAAGAGTGCTTGGCTGTAGTACATGGAATTAAAACTTTTCGTTGTTATTTATATGGCCGAAAGTTTACCATTATTACAGATCATGCACCTCTAAAATGGTTAATGACATTAAAAGACCCTTC
>NW_013846086.1:0-379 GCF_000517525.1 Limulus polyphemus
ATTTCAAGTATGTTTTAACAAACTTGTACACTGTTAACAGATTTGTTTGTTTGTTATATTTCAAGTATCTTTTAACAAGCGTGTACGCTGTTAACAGTTTTGTTTGTTTGTTTGTTAGATTTCAAGTATGTTTTAACAAACTTGTACACTGTTAACAGTTGTGTTTGTTTGTTTGTTACATTTCAAGTATGTTTTAACAGACTTGTACACTGTTAACAGATTTGTTTGTTTGTTACATTTCAATTATGTTTTAACAAGCGTGTACGCTGTTAACAGTTGTGTTTGTTTGTTACATTTCAAGTATGTTTTAACAAACTTGTACACTGTTAACAGATTTGTTTGTTTGTTTGTTACATTTCAAGTATGTTTCAACAAACTT
>NW_013846087.1:0-379 GCF_000517525.1 Limulus polyphemus
ATGAACAATGAGCAGAAAGCGGTATATCTGTCAACGAGCTTGAAGGGAAAACCACTGGAAATACTTGGACAGTTGTCAGCAGACGAGAGACACAACTATAGAGCACTGGTAGCAGCTCTAGAGCTCGGGTATGAAACTCAAAATCAGTCTGAAGTCTACAGGGCTAGGTTTAGGACAAGAGTTCATGCTAAATGGAAGAGCCTGCAAGAGCTGGCACAGGATTTGGAAAGTATGGCACACAAGGTCTACCCAACTGCACCATCCGATGTCCTCAAGTTGTTGCTGAGGGATCAGTTCATAGATGCCTTGGACAGTCCACAACTGAAGATACAAGTGAAGCACACAAATGAACACACCACAACAATCAGGGTTTAACAAT
>NW_013846088.1:0-379 GCF_000517525.1 Limulus polyphemus
CTGTACAGCTTCTGGTACTCCTTTGTGATCCAGCAACTTGATACTCACAAGGGTTTGCTGAGATGCAGAATCTATGACAAAGTTGCACTTTTGGCTATCCAGCTTATCTGTCACGTAGACACTATGTGTGCTTGCCATTTTACACTTAGCTGTTGGGACTTTCACGATGGGGGTTGGTGGGCGTTCCTCAGCACCAACCACTACTGGTTTCCCGAAGTTGATTTATTGGTAGTATTCCCCTTACACTGGCTCCTCATATGCCCTTGCTCTCCACAGTTCCAACAACCTTTCTGGGAAGCAGCCTTTCCTGCCAGGGCATCTTCCCTGCATTGAAGTTTCTGGCATTGAGCTTTCTTGTGTCCAGGTTTGTTACAGTGCC
>NW_013846089.1:0-377 GCF_000517525.1 Limulus polyphemus
CAATACAAGTCCTTTTTTAATTAAACCAGTTTATTTTCCCCTTGATACAACTTTGTAATAAACAGAATTTCCAATCAGTACCTTAAACTTAACTTCTTTTATAACACACGCTATAAATCACAGTGATTCACACACTTTACTTACGGTGCCTACTGTTCGCTTGATTCAATTATCTATATCTTCGATCTATCTGCATAGTCTATATATCAATTTGTGCAATCGCGCTGGTTTTTCTCGCCAGGCTTATATACTATAATTCGTGATCCTTCGAGAAACTCCAGCGCGCATGCTCCTAGAGTCACGCGACTTCCGCTGTCGTAACAGTATGTATAATGTAACTTCGAATGTGCGAGTAAAAACTTGACGTCAAGTTTTTT
>NW_013846090.1:0-377 GCF_000517525.1 Limulus polyphemus
TGTATTATCAGCATAAAATATTTTTAGATACGTACAGGAACAATGTGGTACTTTATAATTAATTATGACCTGTATTATCAGCATAAAATATTTTTAAATATGTACAGGAACAATGTGGTACTTTATAATTAATTATGACCTGTATTAGCAGCATAAAATATTTTTAAATACGTACAGGAACAATGTGGTACTTTATAATTAATTATGACCTGTATTATCAGCATAAATATTTTTAAATACGTACAGGAACAATGTGGTACTTTATAATTAATTATGACATGTATTATCAGCATAAAATACGTTTAAATACGTACAGGAACAATGTGGTACTTTATAATTAATTATGACATGTATTATCAGCATAAAATCGTTTAAAT
>NW_013846091.1:0-379 GCF_000517525.1 Limulus polyphemus
GTAGGTAAAAACACTCATCTAAAATCATTGGTTTACTGCTAGTAGATCGTCCTCTGTAGGTAAAAACGTTCATCTAAAAATGGTTGGTTTACTGCTAGTAGATCGTCCTCTGTAGGTAAAAAATATTCATCTAAAAATCATTGGTTTACTGCAAGTAGATCGTCCTTTGTAGGTAAAAACGTTCATCTAAAAATCATTGGTTTACTGCAAGTAGATCGTCCTCTGTAGGTAAAAACGTTCATCTAAAAATCATTGGTTTACTGCAAGTAGATCGTCCTCTGTAGTTAAAAACGTTCAACTAAAATGATTGGTTTACTGCAAGTAGATCGTCCTCTGTAGGTAAAAACATTCCTCTAAAAATGATTGGTTTACTGCAAGT
>NW_013846092.1:0-375 GCF_000517525.1 Limulus polyphemus
CACGTGACTTCCGCTGTCGTAACAATATGTTATGTTGGGTTTTACTTATATGTTCTGCTATAGCCGAATTTTCTGTTTTTTTATTTTTATACGTCTTTTATGCTCGGCTATAGGATATTTTAAATTACGGTTTGTTTGTCCAATACAGATACTTCCACATTCACATTCACTTTTATAAATTCCAAATTTATCCATCAATTGTACATCATCTTTACTATTGCCTAAAATTTGTTTTATATCATTTATCGGTTTAAATATAGTTTTACGACAGCGGAAGTCACGTGACGCTAGTAACACGTCATGAACTTCTAGAAAATTCATGTCCCTTCCTGAAGCCTCAAGTGTTTACTAGATATGCGGTATTCTGTATATAAG
>NW_013846093.1:0-379 GCF_000517525.1 Limulus polyphemus
ACAGAGATTTTACTGGATAGGTATGAGACAAGATGTGGAAGAATGGTGCAGTACATGTTGTGCTAAAAGAGGACCCAAGCATAAAGGACGCGCTCTAATGAAGTTACATCAAGTTGGCGCACCAATGGAAAGAGTAACCGTTGACATTGCTGGTCCTTCGCTTCAAACTCGTGCTGGAAACAAGTACATTTGTGTGGTGATAGATTATTTCACCAAGTGGCCTGAGGCATATGTAATACCAAATCAGGAAGCTACAGCAGTAGCTTTGGCTATTAGTGATTTCTTCTTCAAATTTGGTATGCCATACGAACTGCATTAAGATCAAGGCCGTATCTTTGAATCAGCTGTGTTCCATGAATGCTGCAAGTTGTTAGCATAT
>NW_013846094.1:0-377 GCF_000517525.1 Limulus polyphemus
TCATAAAAGCCAATCATAGTATCCACCGGTTAAGCTAATATTAAGAATGCAAACAAGCCAATCATAGTGTCCACCAGTCATGCTAATATTTAGGAATGCATACAAGCCAATCATAGTGTCCACGGGTCAAGGTAATACTTAGGAATACATACATGCCAATCATTGTATCCACTGGTTAAGCTAATATTTATGAATGCATACAAGCCAATCATAGTATCCACCGGTCAAGCTACTATTTAGGAATGCAAACAAGCCATTCATAGTGTCCACGGGTCAAGCTAATATTTAGGAATGCATACAAGCCAATCATAGTGTCCATTGGTCAAGCTAATATTTTGGAATGCATACAAGCCAATCATAGTGTCCACCGGTCAGCT
>NW_013846095.1:0-377 GCF_000517525.1 Limulus polyphemus
ATAAAGTCTTCTTTCTAGTCTGGAACTCCCTTGATATCTTATCGAGGGTTCATGATGAGCGAATTAATTACGAGTTGATGTAAGTACGATTCGTTTAACAGGAAGCTAGCCAGCTTTGTCCTTTGCCACACATGCTGAGTTTTCCACCAGTGACGTAAGGTAATGTTTTCGTAAAAATACTATTGTCCGATGAGAATCCACTGAAGTTAAATAATTTGTAATGTTCCAACTTTGTAAAGGTTCCTGGCCAAATATCTGAAGTTTCCGCTTGGTAAGCGTTATAACAATAACAGTTAATCTTATAGCTTCTGAAGTTTTATAGCACACTGATTATAGGGAACTAATAATAGACACTCTCTCTGGCGCATCGCGTTGGT
>NW_013846096.1:0-379 GCF_000517525.1 Limulus polyphemus
CTCGTTCTTCTCGTTTCTTTTCTTTTTCCTCCAACAACTGTTGTAATCTCTCTTCTTGTTTATTTTGTTGTTGGATCTGCCACTGTTGCAGATTTTCTTGCAACTGCTGTTGTCTCTCTTCTTGTTTCTTTTCTCGTTCTTCTTGTTTCTTTTGCTGTTCTTGTATTGCTGCCATCAAATCTGCTAAACTGTAGTTTGATTTTCCGCCTCTCGTTTCCATCTGCTTCTTTTTTATTTTTATTTTCTATCCCACTTCTGACACCAATTTGTTACGCCTCTGATCGTTAGTTAATTTTCTGTAGAAATTCTTTCCGAAGAAACTAGAAACTTTATCGATACAAGTCCTTTCTTAAATAAAACTGGTTTATTCTTTCTGAAT
>NW_013846097.1:0-378 GCF_000517525.1 Limulus polyphemus
AATGTTTGAATGGTTCCCAAAATGATTTTACAATTCGTTATGTAATGTTTGAATGGTCCCCAAAATGATTTTTACAATTCGTTATGTAATGTTTGAATGGTCCCCAAAATGATTTTTACAATTCGTTATGTAATGTTTGAATGGTCCCCAAAATGATTTTACAATTCGTTATGTAATGTTTGAATGGTCCCCAAAATGATTTTACAATTTTCGATCTGTTATAATTTTTTTTATTATAGTCATATTTCACAAAATTAGTATTTCTAACAAAAACTGTCATGTTACAAAAGTGATGGAACACGAAGGCACAAGGTGTACTAGTAACAATGTTTTGTTTGTTTTTTAATTATGCACAAAGCTACAGAAGGGCTATCTGTG
>NW_013846098.1:0-379 GCF_000517525.1 Limulus polyphemus
GGACGTATCTTCTTCCGTACTGGTCTCTGTCCCGTTGGCTTCTGCTTCACGTGAGGTTCATCTGCTCCATCAGGAATTGTCCTGTTATTGGTAACAGTCACATCAGTGGTAGTAACTTCATTAAGGGCTTCACTGTTTCCCTTCTCAAAACTGGGTAGAGTTTCTTCTTCGACGGTGGCTTCTTCAGGTGACACGTCTTCAGCAGCACCATTTGTTCCGTTGTTCACTTTGTTCCAACTGAAATGACCTGGACCATGATAACTCCAAAGCCTGTTGGCATGCACCACCTTTGGTTTACCTTGCCGACCACATTTTATTCGGAAAGTCACATCTGAGAGATGATCCATTATGTCATATGGGCCTTCCCATGGAGAAGACA
>NW_013846099.1:0-379 GCF_000517525.1 Limulus polyphemus
TTCACGACATCTATGAACAGATAAATGAAAAATTCAAGTTGAGGCAAAAGTTAGTTGCCCCTTATATATATATATATAAATGGGTTATCAATAGTCTCCTCGTTTCTGTTGTACTAAAGCTGAAATGTAAAGGCTGTTCTCAGTACTAAACCTTTACATGTTGAAGTTTAATGTGGTCAAATACCAGAGATTAGGAGTTGATACCTCTATTTAAAACCAACTAGTTTGTTTTTGTTTTGTTTATCACCCCGTGTATACGTATAGGTTACGACTTATCCCCCCCTGCTCTCGACTCCTCACGATATTTAACAGGCTAAGTTATAGTGTTTTTGCAGTAACCATAGATACAATAAAATACACTTAACCTGCCGAACTGTAG
>NW_013846100.1:0-378 GCF_000517525.1 Limulus polyphemus
CACGTGACTTCCGCTGTCGTAACAATATTAATAATAATATATATATTTACATTTATTGTGTTCCTGTTCCTCCAAGGTCAGGACCTTTAGCAATAACTCTTCTCAAAGAACTAAAATATTTATAAAATAAAAATGTTTTGGTCCTTTGTTTCGTGATGTTATATTCCAAAAATACTTTACTGGCTCCCAAGTTTTAGTGTCAACACCATAAGATAAAGATTCTGTTTGAATAAATTATCAAATAGAAATGTACGAGTATTCCAGTATATCACCCTACTCTTTTGTTTTCTCTTTATCGCTTAATATATCAACCGTCTTTGGAATTCTAATCAGAAACAGAGTTTACCTCTGTCATATATTGTTGACGAGATAAAAATT
>NW_013846101.1:0-379 GCF_000517525.1 Limulus polyphemus
AGGGGTGTACACACTTCCATGTGCAACAGCTCCCCTTTGGATATACACTTAAGAACATCATTATTTGATGTGACAAGGAATACAATGGTGCACTAGAAGTGGAGAGGTCAGATGGAAATGTGTGTGAGGAGGTGAATATCAACTGGAAATACATTTTCAGGGAAGGAAAATGTTATCTTCCAAGATGATACCACACCTCCTCACACAGTTAAACTAGAATCTCACATTAAAGTGGTGGATGGTCAGCGCAAAGATTTATCTAGGTGAGCTCTCTTCAGAAAGTGCCCTAAAAAAGGCCCAAGGAATCTGACACCTGATAGCAGGGACTTCGTAGGGGCACATCTTTGAGAGACCATATCTCATCTCATCCAGGAAGAAA
>NW_013846102.1:0-379 GCF_000517525.1 Limulus polyphemus
AACAGGCAAGGCCTAGATCTAGATCTAGTAAACATTATAAGCCTAATGTAGTGGTTTGTAATTGTATTGGCTGATTGTAAATCATGTCTTACACCAACTAATGTACTAGACTTTAGGTCTATTTGCAGTTATAACTTTATTTCTAGACCCTAGGTCCATCATCATATAAATTGTAGCCTATACTATAGGCATACTTAGACCTATACTAACTATTAAAATAGGCATTGCATTGGGACAGATCTAATGGCTAAGTTAATAGATCTAGATGTAACATTTGTTCTAAAAGTTAGGCCTAATAAATATAAATCTAGTATTGATGAGGCAGGATTACATCTAGATCTGGGTAGATTTAATACAAGGTGCTTTCAATCTAAGCACC
>NW_013846103.1:0-380 GCF_000517525.1 Limulus polyphemus
AGCTATTGGGTCCTATTTAATCCAGTCGGACTGAAGGAAACACATGTAGATATGTTGTAAATATATAAGTTATTTAACACATTGGCTGCAGAATAAAGTCAACAGTAGGTCACAGAACGATTCTAGTTATTGGGACCTATTTAATCCACTCGGACATAAGGAAACACGTGTAGTTATGTTGTAAATATCTCAGTTATTTTGACCACAGACTGAAGTCAAGAGTGGGTCATAGAACGATACCAGCTATTGGGTCCTATTTAAATCATTCGGACATAAGAAAACACATGTAGATATGTTGTGAATATATGAGTTAAAAAACACATTGGCTGCTGACTAAAGTCAAGTGAGGGTCATAGAACGATACTAGCTGTTGGGTCCTA
>NW_013846104.1:0-378 GCF_000517525.1 Limulus polyphemus
AGGAATCAATCATTGGCTTCAAATCTTGGTCTTTTTCCTGTTCTGCTTTGATATCTGTATTTAGTTCCACTTCATCATCATCAACTTTTTCAGTCGGCTTGACTTCAGCCCAATGGCACCTAATTAGTTCAACCTCTCTTTTAACAGTTACCGGAACTTGGCCTTTGTTATTCCCAAATGTCATTTTATCAAAATCAATTACAAACTTTCTTGGTAGTAGATAGTCCAATCCTAATATGCATTCATCTTCCATGTCAGCCAAATATACTTTCTGTCTGTCCTTTATGCCCATGAGCTCGATAGTCACCCACACTGGTCCCCACAATCTTGTAGAATGTCCTGTCACACCATAAAGCTTCTGCGTGGCTTCTGGTACTC
>NW_013846105.1:0-379 GCF_000517525.1 Limulus polyphemus
ATAAATTCTGTAACTAGAGTTACTCCTAGGTATTCGTGGAGTTGTGGTACTAAATAACGCTAAAGATGATTATGGTGGTTATAAATTCGGTAACTAGAGTTAGAAACTGTTGTTTATGGAGTCGTTGTAACAAGTAAGGCTAAAGATGAGTATGGTGGTTATAAATTCGGTAACTATAGTTACACCTAAGTGTTCATGTAGTAGTTGTACCAAGTAAGGCTAAAGATGAGTATGGTGGTTAAAAATTCTGTAACTAGAGTTACAACTAGGTTTCAAGGAGAAGTTTTACCAAGTAAGGCTAAAGATGAGTATGGTGGTTATAAATTCGGTAACTAGAGTTACACCTAGGTGTTCATGGAGTAGTTGTACCAAGTAAGGC
>NW_013846106.1:0-379 GCF_000517525.1 Limulus polyphemus
GAATGTCCGGTTGCAGTGTGATCAGTGATAAGCGAAGATCACCTCTCTTCAAAACATCAAAACGGTTACGGATTTTTGATAGCAAATAAATCACTCAACTAAAACCAGATTCAACTAGATAAGACGTGGGAGAAGTGATAAAATACAACTTTGCTTTCTTACAGAGCTGTGGAAACTTATTAGCTATTTTGCTACTTATCCAGAAATAATGTTTTTCACGTTTGAATCTAGCTGTGGCTGTTAAAATATTTTATTCGGGCACTGACGTTTCGGTGGCCCACTCAGAATGTACCGTGGCCCTCTAATTTTCCGTCATTCATGTGTGGCCCCTTAGAAACATGGCGTGGCCCACGTTGAGAAACAGTACTCTTGACATTTA
>NW_013846107.1:0-378 GCF_000517525.1 Limulus polyphemus
CCAGACTACCCTATCTGGTAAATGCTAGGGCATTCGTGAAGGAACAAGATAGTTCTAGAAACTAGAGGGCGTGAGAATAGTCACGTGATCTCGATGACGCAACAATACTGTTTTTGTTTTGTATGTTAGCTCTGCTTCCAGAACTTGGCCGAATCCTTAAAATATTCATCAGTCAATATTTCAAGTGGTAACACAGTTTTTCATCAGTCAATATTTCAAGTGGTAGGACAGTTTCATCAGTCAACATTTCAAGTGGTAGGACAGTTTTTCATCAGTCAATATTTCAAGTGGTAGGACAGTTTTTCATCAGTCAATATTTCAAGTGGTAGGACAGTTTTTCATCAGTCAATAATTCATGTGGTAGGACAGTTTTTTCAT
>NW_013846108.1:0-375 GCF_000517525.1 Limulus polyphemus
TTCCATAGTGTTCTACGTTTGTTAATCATCTTCTGGTGTTCCATAGTGTTCCACGTTTGTTAATCATCTTCTGGTGCTTCATAGTGTTCTACATTTGTTAATCATCTATCTTCTGGTGCTTCCATAGTGTTCTACATTCGTTAATCATCTTCTGATGCTTCCATAGTGTTCCGCGTTTGTTAATCATCTTCTGGTGTTTCCATAGTGTTCTACATTCGTTAATCATCTTCTGAAGCTTCCATAGTGTTCTACATTCGTTAATCATCTTCTGATGCTTCCATAGTTTTCTACATTTGTTAATCATCTTCTGGTGCTTCCATAGTATTCTACATTCGTTAATCATCTTCTGATGCTTCCATAGTGTTCTACATTCGT
>NW_013846109.1:0-375 GCF_000517525.1 Limulus polyphemus
AAACATTTGTATCTGTTTCCAAACGCATGATACCAAATAGAAAACAAAAAGATTGATATGCAAAATTAATTTAAGTATCCCGTTTAAACTGTAATTTCTTTTTTTTAAAAAAAGATGACTTCGTCAACAAATACCACAAGTTTTTATCTGGTCACGAAAAACAATAAAAAATTACTTTACCACTGAGAACATATTCCGAAAATCTCAGATTTTGTTAAACATAGTGCTGATCTCATTGAACGGGACATATAAATATTTAATTTATGGTAAAGCTATTAATTGATCTTGAACGAAGTTTGGTTGAGAAATGCGCTCGGTTGAAGAGTTTGGTCACAGTTTTCTGAAGAGTGTCCTGCTGACATGTTTTAGTGGGTG
>NW_013846110.1:0-377 GCF_000517525.1 Limulus polyphemus
GTGGTGAGGAGCAACCAGTCACTACCTGATGAATAAACACAACTCAAGTGGTGAGAAACAACCAGTCACTACCCGATGAATAAACACAACTCAAGTGGTGAGGAGCAACCAGTCACTACCTGATGAATAAACACAACTGAAATAGTGAGGAGTAACCAGTCACTATCTGATGAATAAACACAACTCAGGTGGTGAGGAGCAACCAGTCACTACCTGATGAATAAACACAACTCAAGTGGTGAGGAGCAACCAGTCACTACCTGATGAATAAACACAACTCAAGTGGTGAGAAACAACCAGTCACTACCCGATGAATAAACACAACTCAGGTGGTGAGGAGCTAATCAGTCACTACCTGATGAATAAACACAACTCAA
>NW_013846111.1:0-379 GCF_000517525.1 Limulus polyphemus
CGTCCTTGGTGTTGAACGTATTGAACATTGAAGGTCTCTTTTACGTATCTATACATCTATATATATATGATATATGCATTGAGTTTGTGAAAACGTTTACAAGGTTGGTTATTAAGAATATTACTGATTTTACAATTTTCTTAATAGTTATATATTGGCAGTGTAGCAGTTTAGAAGTAATTAATGAAAATTTTTGCAAAGTTTCATAAAATTATTCGTTCGTGAAATTTTCTGAAGCTAAAATACTGTCAATTGCAAACATGTGTTCAGAATCGTGCTTGTACACTATTATCCTTTCTGTAAAAGCGTTGAAAGAGTTTTATACTATAAAAATATTAGATTTAAGAAGGGTTTCCCAGGGTATTCATGATATTATCAT
>NW_013846112.1:0-695 GCF_000517525.1 Limulus polyphemus
AGTACATAGTATTGTTTACTCTTTTGTCTTCTTATTGACAGTACACAGTATTGATAAATCCTGTATCTTCTTATTGACAGGAAACAGTATTGTTAATCTTGTGTCTTCTTATTTACAGTACACAGTATTGTTAAATCTAGAGTCTTCTTATTGACAGTACACAGTATTGATTAATCCTGTATCTTCTTATTGATAGTACATAGTATTGTTAAATCGTGTGTCTTCTTATTGACAGTACACAGTATCGTTAAATATTTTGGCTTGTTATTGACAGTACACAGTATTGTTAAATCTTGTGTCTACTTTTTAACAGTAAACACTATTGTTAAATCTTGTGTTCTTTTGAATAGTACATAGTATTGTTTAATCTTTTGTCTTCTGATTGACAGTACACAGCATTGATAAATCCTGTATCTTTTTATTGACAGGACACAGTATTGTTAATCTTGTGTCTTCTTATTTACAGTACACATTATCGTTAAATCTTCTGTCTTCTTATTGTCAGTACACAGTATTGATAAATCATGTATCTTCTTATTGATAGTACATAGTATTGTTAAATCTTGTGTCTTCTTATTGACAGTACACAGTATTGTTAAATCTTGTGTCTTCTTTTGACAGTAAACACTATTGTTAAATCTTGTCTTCTTTTTGATAGTACATAGTATTGTTAAATCTTGTGTCTTCATTTTGAC
>NW_013846113.1:0-687 GCF_000517525.1 Limulus polyphemus
CCTGTGGAAATCCCGCAAACAAAACTTCATTTGTATACAGAAAGCGTGAATCAGCGCATTCGATGAATACCAAATTCAAATTATTTGGACATAACGCTAAAACCTAATATGCAACACGAACTCTGGTGGCAGCTTACATTAGACACCAACTTTATGCACAACTACAATTGGGTAAACAAACGCGCCGATTAAATTATGGTATAGTATTCTCGAAAAAAAAAATCAAATAATGACGATAAACAAAAGGCAACTTCTAGACTTGTGTTTTAATAGAAAGCTTGTCACAAAGTTCCAAATCTCTTATTAATAATTTTCTATAATGTTTATCCGAACGTACTTATTTTGTCAAACTAAGCTGTAAACTTCAATATTTACTGACAAACAATGATAATATATGTTGTGAGTAATATCGGTTTGTATAAAGCTTATTTGACCGTAATGGTTCTTTCTTAAATAAGTTTAAACTTCAATATTTACTGATAACAATGATAATATATGTTGTGAGTAATATCGGTTTGTATAAAGCTTATTTGACCGTAATGGTTCTTTCTTAAATAAGTTTAAACTTCAATGTTTACTGATAACAATGATAATATAAGTTGTGAGTAATATCGGTTTGTATAAAGCTTATTTGACCGTAATGGTTCTTTCTTAAATAAGTTTAAACTTCAGTATTTACTGACAACA
>NW_013846114.1:0-377 GCF_000517525.1 Limulus polyphemus
CTATATAGCATGTTGTCTCCATTGTAGTCAAAAAAGTATTACTTATTAAGCTATCTACATAGCATGTTGTATCCATTTTAGTCAAAAAGTATTATTTATTAAGCTATCTATAGAGCATGTTGTCTCCATTGTAGTCAAAAAGTACTACATATTAAGCTATCTATAGAGCATGTTGTCTCCATTGTAGTCAAAAAGTATTACTTATTAAGCTATCTATATAGCATGTTGTCTCCATTGTAGTCAAAGAGTATTACTTATTAAGCTATCTATATAGCATGTTGTCTCCATTGTAGTCAAAAAGTATTACTTATTAAGCTATCTATATAACATGTTGTCTCCATTGTAGTCAAAAAGTATTATTTATCAAGCTATCTATA
>NW_013846115.1:0-380 GCF_000517525.1 Limulus polyphemus
AGTGAACCCTGTTTGTGTAAGTAACATGTCCATTTAATACATCTGGACACAGTGAACCCTGTTTGTGTAAGTAACTTGTCCATTTAATACATCTGGACACAATGAACCCTGTCTTATGTAAGTAACTTGTCCATTTAATACACCTGGACACAGTGAACCCTGTTTGTATAAGTAACTTATCCATTTAATACATCTGGACACAGTGAACCCTGTTTTATGTAAATAACATGTCTATTTAATACACCTGGACACAGTGAACCCTGTTTGTGTAAGTAACTTATCCATTTAATACACCTGGACACAGTGAACCCTGTTTGTATAAGTAACTTATCCATTTAATACATCTGGACACAGTGAACCCTGTTATGTAAGTGACATGT
>NW_013846116.1:0-379 GCF_000517525.1 Limulus polyphemus
ATCAGAACTGGTTAACTTGCCACATTTGGATACAGATAAGGACTGGTTAACTTGAGACACTTTGATACAGAAAAGGACTGGTTAACTTGAGACACTTGGATACAGATAAGAACTGGTTAACTTGAGACAATTGGATACAGATAAGGACTGGTTAACTTGAGACACTTGGATACAGGTAAGGACTGGTTAACTTGAGACAATTAGATACAGATAAGGACTGGTTAACTTGAGACACTTGGATACAGGTAAGGACTGGTTAACTTTAGACACTTGGATAAGGACTGGTTAACTTGAGACATTTGGATACAGATAAGGACTGGTTAACTTGGGACACTTTAATACAGATAAGGACTGGTTAACTTGGGACACTTGGATAAGG
>NW_013846117.1:0-606 GCF_000517525.1 Limulus polyphemus
ATCTTAAATTTTAATAATAAGAGAACATCAAACATATGCTGATGTTAGATTCTAGTAAAGAAAGAAATATCAAACATATGAAAGAGAGAAATATCAAATATTTGCCGTTCTTAGATTCTAATAATTAGAGAAATATCAAACATATGCTTATCGTACATTCTAATAATAAGAGACTTAACAAACATATGCTGATCTTAGATGTTACTAAAGAGAGAAATATCATACATTTCTTGATCTTAAATTTTAATAATAAGAGAACATCAAACATATGCTGATGTTATATTCTAGTAAAGAATAACTATCTAACGAAACCACAGCCAAGGGAACTGGCTTGGAAAAATCATACAATAATTGCAGATCTTAGATTCTAGTAAACAGAGAAGTATCAAACATATGCTTATCTTAGATTCTAGGAAAGGGAGAAATATCAAACATTGCTGATCTTAGATTCAAGTAAAGAGAGAAATATCAAACATATGCTAATCTTAGATTCTAGTAAAGAGATAAATATCAGACGTTGCTGATTTTAGTTTCTTGTAAAGAGAGAAATATGAAATATATGCTGATCTTTGATTCTAATAATGAGAGAAATATCAAATATATGCT
>NW_013846118.1:0-375 GCF_000517525.1 Limulus polyphemus
AAATCACGTGAATTATATTCCTATGGTAGCATGTATTCACTAATTCAAGTGAATTCTATTCCTATGGTAGCATGGCTACACTAATTCAAGTGCATTCTATTCCTATGGTAGCATGTATTCACTAATTCAAGTGAATTCTATTCCTATGGTAGCATGTCTGCACTAAATCACGTGAATTCTATTCCTATGGTAGCATGGCTACACTAATTCAAGTGAATTCTATTTCTATGGTAGCATGTATTCACTAATTCAAGTGAATTCTATTTCTATGGTAACATGTCTGCACTAATTCAAGTGAATTCTATTCCTATGGTAGCATGTCTGCACTAAATCACGTGAATTATATTCCTATGGTAGCATGTATTCACTAATTCA
>NW_013846119.1:0-715 GCF_000517525.1 Limulus polyphemus
ACAACAATATCTTACATTATGAAACAACACTATCTTACATTACAAAACAACACTATCTTACATTATGAAACAACACTATCTTACATTATGAAACAACAATATCTTACATTATAAAACAACACTATCAGTTTAATGTACTCAATTATCTAAAACAATTATTATTTTCGATGAGGTTAAGATAAAATTTGATACAGAGTAGTTTAATATTGTATTGAAGAAGAAAAAACATTGTTAAGAGAAAAATTCAAGAGAATGTTGTAACAAGATAAAGAATAAAACTGAAGAATGTTTAGTTTTCACAAGGCAAGTAATAAAACTGAAGAATGGCTGGTTTTCACAATACAAAGACTAAAACTGAAAAATGGTTAGTTTCACAAGATTAAAGAGTAAAACTGGAGAAAATGGTTAGTTTTCACAAGAAAAAGAGTAAAAATGAAGAATGGCTGGTTTTCACAAGATAAAGAATAAAACTGAAGAATTCGGTGACGAGGAACCCACTTTGAGATTAATAATGGCTGGAGACGGCTTAAATGGGTAATAAAGAAAAACTTTAATATAAGTTTCTTTATTACCCATTTAAGCCGTCTCCAGCCATTATAAAACTGAAGAACGGTTAGTTTTCACAAGATAAAGAGTAAAACTAAAGAATGGTTAGTTTTCACAAGATAAAGAATAAAAATGAAGAATAGTTAATATCGAACATTTTCAGATGTAA
>NW_013846120.1:0-378 GCF_000517525.1 Limulus polyphemus
GGTGTCTAATACAAATATTTGAACAATCGTTATTAATTAGTCAAAGACTTAAAACACAGTGAACGTATTAGAGACATGGTAGTTTTATAATATTAAATGCTGTAATCTAATCCAAACCATAAACATAAAATAGGCAAGCATGAAATAATTTTAACTTTGTTTCTACGACAACGATTAAAAAAGGAACCCAAGCTCTAACATTAGCGTGAAATAGCCCCTGCCCCCCAGTAGCACAGCGGTATGTCTGCGGACTTAAAACGCTAGAATCCGGGTTTCGATCCCCGTGGTGGGCAGAGAACAAATAGCCCATTGTGTAGCTTTGTGCTTAATTTCAAACAAACAAACGAATAGCCCCTATGTTCCCGATAGCATGATAAT
>NW_013846121.1:0-379 GCF_000517525.1 Limulus polyphemus
GTTTAATGTCCTGATGAAATTTGATCATCAGAGTTAAAACAGTACCGTTTGCTGTCCTGATGAAGTTTGATATTCAGATTTAACACAGTGCCGTTTAATGTTCTGATGAAGTTTGATCATCAGAGTTAACACAGTACCGTTTGATGTTCTGATGAAGTTTGATCATCAGAGTTAACACAATACCGTTTGATGTCCTGATGAACTTTGATATGAAGATTTAATACAGTACCGTTTAATGTCCTGAATAACTTTGATCATCAGAGTTAACACAATACCATTTAATGTCATGAGGAAGTTTGATATGAAGATTTAACACAGTACCGTTTAATGTCCTGATGAAGTTTGATCATCAGAGTTAAAGCAGTACCGTTTGCTGTCC
>NW_013846122.1:0-379 GCF_000517525.1 Limulus polyphemus
TGTTCCACAAGGATAACCTGGCGTGATCTGGATCGTATAAACAATGAACAACACGGATTTGACAGTTGAGCTCCACCAGGATAACCTGACGTGATCTGGATCTGATAAAAAAATGAATAACACAGACTGACAGTGGTGTTCTACACCGGGATAACCTGACGTGATCTGGATCTGATAAACAATGAATAACACAGATTGACAGTGGTGTTCTACACCGGGATAACCTGACGTGATCTGCATCTGATAAACAATGAATAACACAGAATTGACAGTGGTGTTCCACCAGGATAACCTGGCGTGATCTGGATCTGACAAACAATGAATAACACAGAATTTACAGCGGGTTCTACCAGGATAACCTGTCGTGATCTGGATCTGA
>NW_013846123.1:0-378 GCF_000517525.1 Limulus polyphemus
AAATAACACATTTAGTGCAAAAACAAAACTAAATCAACTCTTTTTGTGATTACGATACAATTATTTTATTTGAACCAGTTTTCACATTTCTAGTTATAAATTTTCCAAGTCAGAAGTTCCTGGCGTGTGCTTAAATAACACATTTAGTGCAAAAAACAAAACAAATCAACTCTTTTTGTGATTACGATACAATTATTTTATTTGAACCAGTTTTCACATTTCTAGTTATAAATTTTCCAAGTCAGAAGTTCCTGGCGTGTGCTTAAATAACACATTTAGTGCAAAAAACAAAACAAATCAACTCTTTTTGTGATTACGATACAATTATTTTATTTGAACCAGTTTTTACATTTCTAGTTATAAATTTTCCAAGTCAGA
>NW_013846124.1:0-378 GCF_000517525.1 Limulus polyphemus
ATAGTAGGTATATTTGTTATGTTTAAAAACCGCATTTGTTATTTTCCATTATACAGCGACAAAATAAACATTACTTAGACTACGATATTTTCTTGGTGATATAAATACCCTTATTTTAGGGAGAAGGTACTTACAAAAGCTACTTCACTTGTACCTGTTAAACCCAGATATAGAAATATAGTAGCAATGTCAGGTGCTGTTGGAAATATAGTAGCAGTGTCAGGTGCTGTTGGAAATATAATAGCAGTGTCAGGTGCTGTTGGAAATATAGTAGCAGTGTCAGGTGCTGTTGGAAATATAGTAGCAATGTCAGATGCTGTTGGAAATATAGTAGCAATGTCAGATGCTGTTGGAAATATAGTAGCAATGTCAGGTGCT
>NW_013846125.1:0-376 GCF_000517525.1 Limulus polyphemus
TCTAGTAGGAAACGAACTAAAAAGGACCCTTATCAATGTCAACAAAATATGGAGAAAGGAAGACTAAAAATCCGTTATAACAGTCGACAAAATATAGTTTAAGAAGGATTAAAAATACAATTATGAAAGTCATTAAAATATAGTGTAAGAAAGACTAAAAATACCGCTATCAAAGTCAAAAATATCTAGTCTAAGAAGACCTAAAAAGTCAGTTATGAAAGTCGACCAAATCGAGTGGAAGAAAACTAAAAGGACCCTTATCAATGTCAACAAAATATGGAGGAAGGAAGACTAAAAGACTTTTATAACAGTCGACAAAATATAGTTTAAGAAGGATTAAAAATTCAATTATAAAAGTCATTAAAATATAGTGTAA
>NW_013846126.1:0-379 GCF_000517525.1 Limulus polyphemus
CTCAGACTTCCCCGATCATTCGAGAAACTTATCACGCACGCTACCAGCGCCAACGCGCCAGCAGCGTCACGTGACTTCCGCTGTTGTATCACAAGCATACGAGATTTCTTTTATCCATTCGAGGGCCGATTCTTGTTATACAAGCTTCTTGTTTGTTATTAAGGGCAAAGCTACACAATGGGTTATCTGTGTTTTGCCATCGCAGGCATCAAACCTTAAATTTTAGCATTATAAGCCCTCGGACTTACCACTGAGCCTCCAGGGTGCCTAAGCTATTGGAATCAGTTCTGGTATATTTTACTAGATCAACCACAAACTTCAACTAGACATATTTATATATAGTGTTACGTCTCCGTTTGTTAATTAACTTTCCCGTAAC
>NW_013846127.1:0-378 GCF_000517525.1 Limulus polyphemus
TATATATATATATATATATATATATATATATATATATATATATATATATATTGCTACATGTTGATTCTTGCCTGTGCTATTATGTAGGGATGGTGCAAATACCATCCCTACTATCTTGTTTGCATTGTTTTTGAAGGATTTATATTAGCCATCCATACATTTACTTCCTTTTTTTATAAGTTATTTTTTACTTGTTTTTTAAATGTAGTGTTTCAATAGACATAGCAAGGTTGTATTTATAACCAAGTTCTAAATACAATGAGGTTCCAACTGTAATATTTATTGTTTATCTGTTATTGGCTGGTAATTTCTGTTTCATCTTGTACTTAAGCTAACTTCAAGGGATAATGATAAGATCGTTTCCACTAGAATTATGTG
>NW_013846128.1:0-379 GCF_000517525.1 Limulus polyphemus
GGAGCTTTATCGGCGGACACTTTCCGACTTTTATTTCCTTTTTTCCCATATCATGTAACTCAGTTAACTTTTCCACACACTCACTGGGCATTCCATCTTTCGTATTCCCTGGATAGCATGCCCAACCTTCTGGACAAAGTGTAGTAGTTTTACCTCCTACACTCCTTAAATCTGTTTCAGAACGATTACAGTGGACCAGACACAGTGCTTGACTAATAGCTAGTGATTTAACATTAGTAATCCCTATTTGATCTTGTTCATTCAACTCAGAATTTGCACGTCGATCAGGTGTAAATAATGGTGCCTTTGAGGATGTAAATGACAACTTCGTTTCAATATTCAGTTCAGTTAATAATGGCTGGAGACGGCTTAAATGGGT
>NW_013846129.1:0-379 GCF_000517525.1 Limulus polyphemus
ATCCGAAAGACCAGGACAACGCCACTGCACCCACAGTCTGATGGGATGGTAGAAAAGTACAACTGGACACTGGGACAGGAATTGGCAAAGTTTTGTAATAGCCGCCAAGATGACTGGGATGTCTTACTCCCTCCACTGTTGATGGCCTATAGGACAGCAGAGCATGAAACCACTGGATACTCTCCAGCAAAGTTGATGTTTGGTCGGGAACTTCGGTTGCCAGTGGATATGTTAATAGGACGCCCACCTTATGAAGAGTTGCCTGAGAATGTGTAGGAGTTTGTGAAAGTGTTATCGGAAAGGATGGATGATATCCACCATAAAGTGCTGATTCGATGAAGTTAACTTATGATAAAAGATCTACTGAAATCAACTTTGG
>NW_013846130.1:0-501 GCF_000517525.1 Limulus polyphemus
TGCAGTGGATTGAGGAGTTCGAAAGAAATACTCCTTTGATGCCCCACCAAATGCAAAGCATCACTTTCTGCGGATGAAGTCTAGGTTTTGGGGTTGGAAGTGATATTTGTCTAAGACTGAACCATTGTTTTTTGGCGTTTAATATTCGCATAGAGAATCTATTTTTCATCACCAGTGACAATTCTGTCCAAAAATGGTTCATGCGCATTACTTGCCGGAAGAGACAAAGCAACGTTCCCACGTTGGAAATGATGATCATCGAATAGTTCGTGAGGAACCCAAACACCTTTTTTATGGAATTTCCAATATTCCTTAGATGTTTGCATATTGAGACATGCAATTTCAGGGCCATTTCACGAGTGTGTTACCCTGGGTTAGACTCAACAAGCGTCTTCAGAACATCAATATCAATTCTAGCATGTCGGCCCCTGCCATAACTGTTTTTAAAGCTAAAATCACCTGAACGAAATTTTCTGAACCATCGTTGGCTTCTCTTCTTGT
>NW_013846131.1:0-379 GCF_000517525.1 Limulus polyphemus
CTTCATATACATTTAAAGTTTGTTATTTAAAAGTTTAAAACCAGTTTCATATACATTTACAGTTTATTATTTAAGTTTAAAACCAGCTTCATATACATTTAAAGTTTGTTATTTAAAAGTTTAAAACCAGTTTCATATACATTTACAGTTTATTATTTAAGTTTAAAACCAGCTTCATATACATTTAAAGTTTGTTATTTAAGAGTTTAAAACCAGCTTCATATACATTTAAAGTTTGTTATTTAAGAGTTTAAAACCAGCTTCAGTATGCTTCTAAATGTTTTTAAAAAGCGGTTTTAATAATAAACTTTTCTGGCAGATGAATTTTATTTGTGAAACGTTTTGTTTGTTAGCATTACAGGAACCGAAATGTTGTGAA
>NW_013846132.1:0-379 GCF_000517525.1 Limulus polyphemus
ATAAAGCTGTATATATAATTGTAAATCCAAGTTTCTCTAATTTATTATAATATTTACAACAATTAAACAGCTGTCAGGAAGTTATAAAGCTGTTTATATATAATTGTAAATCCAAGTTTCTCAAATTTATTATAATATTTTCAACAATTAAACAGCTGTCAGGAAGTTATAAAGCTGTTTATATATAATTCTAAATCCAAGTTTCTCAAATTTATTATAATATTTACAACAATTAAACAGCTGTCAGGAAGTTATAAAGCTGAATATGTAATTGTAAATCCAAGTTTCTCTAATTTATTATAATATTTTCAACAATTAAACAGCTGTCAGGAAGTTATAAAGCTGTATATATAGTTGTAAATCCAAATTTATTATAATA
>NW_013846133.1:0-378 GCF_000517525.1 Limulus polyphemus
CTATCTACGTGTGTTTTTTTAAGTCCGAGTGGTATAATAAGTCCAAATAGCTAGTATACGTTCTACTGACCCACTGATGACTTAAGTCAGCAGCCAATGTGTTAAATAAGTCATCTATTTACAACAAATCTACATGTGTTTCCTTAAGTCCGAGTGGATTAAATAAGAAAAAATAACTAGTATCCTTCTATGACCCACTGTTGACTTTATTCGGCAGCCAATGTGTTAATTAACTCATCCATTTACAACATATCTAAATGTGTTTCCTTAAGTCCGAGTGGATTAAATAGGACCCAATAGCTAGTATCGTTCTATGACCCACTGTTGACTTTATTGTGCAGTCAATTTTTTAATTAACTCATATATTTACAACATATC
>NW_013846134.1:0-590 GCF_000517525.1 Limulus polyphemus
TACACACAGGTGACTACTCGAATCCCGCACTGTATAATGTAACCAGTTCTATATACACACACTGGTGACTACTCGAAACCCGTCCTGTATAATGTAACCAGTTCTATATACACACACTGGTGACTACTCGAAACCCGTCCTGTATAATGTAACCAGTTCTATATACACACACTGGTGACTACTCGAAACCCGTACTGTATAATGTAACCAGTTCTATATACACACCGGTGACTACTCGAATCCCGTACTGTATAATGTAACCAGTTCTATATACACACAGGTGACTACTCGAATCCCGTACTGTATAATGTAACCAGTTCTATATACACACAGGTGACTACTCGAATCCCGTACTGTATAATGTAACCAGTTCTATATGAACTGGTTACATTATACAGTACGGGATTCGAGTAGTCACCTGTGTGTTATATACACACAGGTGACTACTCGAATCCCGTACTGTATAATGTAACCAGTTCTATATACACACAGGTGACTACTCGAATCCCGTACTGTATAATGTAACCAGTTCTATATAACACACAGGTGACTACTCGAATCCCGTACTGTATAATGTAACCAGTTCTATA
>NW_013846135.1:0-379 GCF_000517525.1 Limulus polyphemus
GCTAAGAGAATCACAGTCATCTGCTAATATTGTTATACACTTTTATTGTAAGAATTGATAAATAAAAAAATACACATATTCTGATTAGTTTTCTTTGTTATATTTGTATGTTGCACTTTTGGCATCTTTCAATACCTGCTTGCTGGGCTTGTATTAAACTTACAGTGTAAAAGGGCACATACCATGTCATACCCTAAATCAGTCCTGTTCTCTGTTACAATCTTTTTCACCCTTGAAAATGCCCTGTCACTCGATGCAATGGAATGTGGCACAACAAACAGACAGTATAACACAACAAAGTAAAACAATGTCACACAAGATGAAGAAATATTTACTTTATCCTGCTTGGCACTTGTGAAGTTGAACTTTGTGACTATTT
>NW_013846136.1:0-421 GCF_000517525.1 Limulus polyphemus
TATAGCGGTATTTACACGTTCTGATGTCTATGTCTAATAAGTAATGATATTTACACGTTCTGATATCTATATCTCTAATATATAACGGTATTTACACGTTCTGATGTCCATGTCTTTAATAAGTCATGATATTTACACGTTCTGATGTCTATGTCTCTAATAAGTAATGATATTTACATGTTCTGACGTCTATGTCTCTAATAAGTAATGATATTTACACGTTCTGACGTCTATGTCTCTAATAAGTAATGATATTTACACGTTCTGATGTCTATGTCTCTAATATATAACGGTATTTACACGTTCTGATGTCTATGTCTCTAATACGTAATGATATCTACACGTTCTGATGTCTATGTGTCTAATATATAACGGTATTTACACGTTCTGATGTTTATGTCTCTAATACGTAATGATATCT
>NW_013846137.1:0-379 GCF_000517525.1 Limulus polyphemus
GTGGTAGTAACTTCACCAAGAGCTTCACCTTTTCCCTTCTCAAAACTGAGTAGAGTTTCTTCTTCGACGGTGGCTTCTTCAGATGGCACGTCTTCAGCAGCGTCATTTGTTCTGTTGTCCAATTCGTCCCAACTGAAATGTCCTGGACCATGATAACGCCAAAGCCTATTGGCATGCACCACTTTTGGTTTAACTTGCCGACCACATTTTATCCGGAAAGTCACGTCTGAGAGACGATCCACTATGTCATATGGGCCTTTCCATGGAGAAGACAACTTACAAGACTTCCCTTTGATCTTCCTGGGATTATACAACCACACCTTGTCTCCTGGTTCAAAGATGACTTCAGTAGATCTCTTATCATAAGTTAACTTCATCG
>NW_013846138.1:0-379 GCF_000517525.1 Limulus polyphemus
AAAATAATACTGTCTGGAATACTTGCACCATAATAATACTGTCTGGAATAATACACCATAATAATACTGTTTGGAATACTTAGACCATAATAATACTGTCTGGAATACTTACACCATAATAATACTTTCATTAATACGTAAACCACAATAATCCTCTCTGTAATCTTTTCACCATAACAATACTGTCTGGAATCTTTACACCACAATAATACTTTCTGTAATACTTACACCACAATACTTCTCTCTGTAATATTTTCAACAACATAATACGTTTTTGAAAACTTACCCCATAATAATACTGTCTAGAAAACTTACACAATAATAATAATACTGTCTGGAATACTTTCACCATAATAATACTTTCTGTAATTCTTACACC
>NW_013846139.1:0-379 GCF_000517525.1 Limulus polyphemus
CAGGGGTTTACAGTTAGATTAAAGAATATGAGTCTCAGACCAACAGTATACACTCAGAATAATATTTATTTAACATCAATTACTTGTTATAAAACCATTACACAATTAACATACAAGTAATCAAAAGATTACTGCTAAAACTTTACTATTTAGACTTAATAATTCTTACACTAGCTGATCAAGAGAGAGAGAGACTATACTTACAGTAGAGTTGGAGTTTTTGAGGCTGTAGCCACGTTCGTATATTTCAGTTTGATTTCAGCAAAGAACTTTTCTTCAGTCTGAGGAACTCTCCTGCTGTCCTGGAGAACTTTTGATGTCCTGGAGAACTGATTTTCAGTCTCTGACATGGGTTTTAAACTTTAATTTCTAGTGTTAA
>NW_013846140.1:0-379 GCF_000517525.1 Limulus polyphemus
TGAAAGGTGTTCTGTTTCTCCCCGATAATGCACGTCCATATTGGCATGTTTGATGCAACACAAGATTATGGAGTTGGGTTGGAAAGTTTTCTCTCACCCACCATATTCTCCAGATATGGCACCATCAGATTACCATCTTTTTTGTTCGTTGCAACAACATTTTAATGGGAAAGTGTATGCAAATGTGGAAGGTGTTAAAGAGAACATCCACTTGTTTTTTTGCTTCAAAGCAACTTCAAAGCTACTTCACTTAAAGTGATTTCTTTAATCAGTCCATTAACAACCTGATTGTAAGACTGAAAAGCATCATGGATAAAAATGAAGACTATTTCATTTAATAAATGTTTGGTTTTGATATATAAGTTGTTGGGGTTTTGTC
>NW_013846141.1:0-527 GCF_000517525.1 Limulus polyphemus
TGCCTAGTTACTGGAGGAGACTTGACGAAGATACACGCTAAGTTGTCTTACAACAAACTTTTCATGTGCCTAGTTACTGGAGGAGACTTGACGAAGATACACGCTAAGTTATCTTACAACAAACTCTTCATGCGTTTCGTTACTGAAGGAGACCTGACGAAGATATACACCAAGTTGTCTTACAATAAACTCTTTATGTGCCTAGTTACTGAAGGAAACCTGACCAAGATACACGCCAAGTTGTCTTACAACAAACTCTTCATGTGCCTATTTACTGAAGGAAACCTGACCAAGATAGAAATCAAGTTGTCTTACAACAAACTTTTCATGTGCCTATTTACTGAAGGAAACCTGACCAAGATACACGCTAAGTTGTCTTACAACAAACTCTTCATGTCCTAGTTACTGAAGGAGACCTGACGAAGATACACGCCAAGTTGTCTTACAACAAACTCTTCATGTGCCTATTTACTGAAGGAAACCTGACCAAGATAGAAATCAAGTTGTCTTACAACAAACTTTTCATG
>NW_013846142.1:0-551 GCF_000517525.1 Limulus polyphemus
CTGTGTCTACAAATAAATACTTCAATAAAATCTACTCTCTGATGATAGCTAATTTTTTAATAAGTGTTGCAACAGAAAAGCAAGACACTTTCATTGATAATTCAACTACTCTCTGATGATAGCTAATTTTTAATAAGTGTTGCAACAGAAAAGCAAGACACTTTCATTGATAATTCAATAAAATCTACTCAATGATGATAGCTATTTTTTTAATAAGTGTTGCAACAGAAAAGCAAGACACTCATTGATAATTCAATAAAATCTACTCTCTGATGATAGCTAATTTTAAACTAAAATTTCAATAAAATCCATTTTCTCATGGATGGTGAACATTATTAAATGTCAAGTATGAAGACATTGTTGTAGAGCTTTCAGACAATTCCAGAAAAGGCTGCAGGCCCAATAGCCTTATGCGGGAACTAGCAGTTATACCTGCCCGGAGGGCGAGTATTTCTGCTAGTGTATATAATGTACATATATTCACATCAAACCAGCTTCAAACGTCAGAAGTTAGAGTAAAGTTTTTCACGAACCTCTTCTGTGTAACAGAG
>NW_013846143.1:0-380 GCF_000517525.1 Limulus polyphemus
GTGGTGTACATGGATTATAAAACAGATTGATAAAATACTACTGAAGTTTACAAATAACAAATTTTATTAGTTTACAAAACTGTACATATACTTAACTAGATGTCGTACAGGTAGCATTCTGGTATTCATGGTTACATTATATGAACCTTTCGTGCTTTTGCTGCTTCAAATGCATCAATTAAACTATCAAAATTTAAGGTATTAAGTACGTCTTTTTCAATACTTAATATTGCCAGGTTACTAAGTCGTTCTTGAGTCAGTTAGGTTCTCAAGTATGTAAGAATTAATTTCAGCTTGCTGAAGGACCTTTCACAACTAGCAATAGAAACCCAATTGTTAACAAAATCTACAATGCAATTCATAAATTTGGGAAAACATCC
>NW_013846144.1:0-378 GCF_000517525.1 Limulus polyphemus
GTGGGTGTCCCTTAGCACCAACCACTACTGGTTTCCCGAAGCTGACTTATTGGTGGTATTTTTTTTACACTGGCTCCTCAGATGTCCTTGCTCCCCAAAGTTCCAACAGCCTTTCTAGGTAGCAGCCTTTTCTGCTGTATCATCTCCTCTGTGTTGAAGTTTCCAGCATTGAGCTATCTTGTGCCCCAGTTTGTTAGAATGCCAGCAAAGTCCCTCAAACTTCTCTGAAAGCTGACCTTTTTCTGGCCTTGAATCCAAATGACTGTACCAACCTTAGTACATCTGTGCTGGACTTAACGTAGGATTCAAATTCGAGAGCCATTGCATCCTGTATGGTAGAGGGGTGTGCTTGCTTCACTTGTATCTTAAGTTGTGGAC
>NW_013846145.1:0-377 GCF_000517525.1 Limulus polyphemus
TGTACCTCTTGCCATTGTTGTTGACTTTCCTGTAGTTGCTGCTGACTTTCTTCCTGTTTCCTTTCTTGTTCCAGTTGCCACTGCTGTAATCTCTCTTCTTGTTTCTTTTCTCGTTCTTCTTGTTTATTTTCTTTTTCCTCCAACAACTGCTGTAATATCTCTTCTTGTTTAATTTCTTGTTCTTCTTGTTTCTTTTCTTTTCCTCTAACAACTGCTGTAATCTCTCTTCTTGTTTAATTTCTCGTTCTTCTTGTTTCTTTTCTTTTTCCTCTAACAACTGCCGTAATTTCTCTTCTTGTTTAATTTCTCGTTCTTCTTGTTTCATTTCTTGTTTATTTTGTTGTTCGAGCTGCCATTGTTGCAGGTTTTCTTGCAAC
>NW_013846146.1:0-379 GCF_000517525.1 Limulus polyphemus
TTTCGAGTAAAGACTGAGCTTAATATACAGTTATGTATAATGTTACGTATTACAATTTCGAATAGTCTGAAACCGAGCTCAATGGTAATTTAAATTTAGTAGTTAAACATAACTAATATAATTTAAATTTATTATATTTTCCAACAAGATTGATACACAAAGTTTTCTTATTTTTAATACAAATATATTTTAATATGCAAACAGCAATGCAATTTGCAATAACGGTTATTACAATTAGTTATTACACACAATGACTTATAATCAAAAATTTTACAAACTAACAAGCAATATAAAGTATTTTTTCTAGTCTGGGCCCTCCAGTAGTACAGAGGGATGTCTGGGGATTTACAAAGCTGGAGTACGGGTTTCGATACTCGTA
>NW_013846147.1:0-378 GCF_000517525.1 Limulus polyphemus
ACAACACTCGCTTTTAGAAAATCAATTATAGGCTTCAAATCTTTGTCTTTCTCTTGTTCTGTTTTGATATCTATATTTAGTTCCAATTCATCATCATCAACTTTTTCAGTCGGCTTGACTTCAGCCCGATGGCACCCAATCATTTCAACCTCTCTTTTAACAGTTACCGGAACTTGGCCTTTGTTATTTCCAAACGTCATTTTATCAAAATCAATTACAAACTTCCTTGGTAATAGATAGTCCAATCCTAGTATGCATTCGTCTTCAATGTCAGCCAATTATACTTCCTGTCTTGTCCTTTATGCCCATGAGCTCAATAGTCACCCACACTGGTCCCCACAATCTTGTAGAATGTCCTGTAACACCATAAAGCTTCTC
>NW_013846148.1:0-375 GCF_000517525.1 Limulus polyphemus
AGAAACGTGGCGTGACACTAGTCACGTGACCTCGCTGGCGCAACAATATATATATATATACTTTCTGCATTTATAAAACCAATATGATAATATAAAAAATGGAAGAAAATTCACAAATTTATTTTGATTACTTTGTCCAGCCATTAAGTCCACAAAAAAAGTGATTGCTGAAAAGCAGTAATTCCCAGATTCATTCATGACTAAGTTTTCTTATTCCCATAAAATGAGTAAAGCAGTTTCAAACAGGAACCTTTTTTTTAATTTAATTTAGAAAAACACTGTGACACGACACTGCAGTTCCATCTGTCCTTTTGTAAAAGCTCATTATTAAGAGGTAGTTTAATACTAATTATATTACTTTTATGTTGTGAAAAA
>NW_013846149.1:0-371 GCF_000517525.1 Limulus polyphemus
AAGTTGAATAAAATGAATTATAATAAAGGTCATCTGGTAGTTATTTGTGTTAATAGTAATAAATATATTCATGTATAATATCCTGACAATTGATTATAATCTAAGTTGTTTTGTTTAATAATTTTATAAGTTATTGCATTGTTTTATTCATTTATTTTATTATTCTAATTGTTTATAATTTCTTGAGTAAGGAAGCATATTATGCTAATATAATAATAGGCAGGTAAACAACGATTCATAACATAAGGAAGAATTTTATTAATAGTAGAACATAGTACATGTTAAGACAGAAAATTGGTCTGTCTTATTCAGATATGGTCTGTACTAAGCAATACAAGGTTTATATATCGTTACACGGAAAAAAAATTGAT
>NW_013846150.1:0-379 GCF_000517525.1 Limulus polyphemus
CTTTCCTGTCACATAGACACTGTGTGTGCTTGGCATTTTACACTTAGCTGTTGGGACTTTCATGATGGGGGTTGGTGGGCGTCGCTCAACATCAACCACTACTGGTCTCCTTGAGGCCGACTTGTTGGTAATATTCTTCCTACACTGGCTCCTCAAATGTCCGTGCTTTCCACAGTTCCAACAACCTTTCTGGGTACCAGCCTTTCCTGCTGTGGCATCTCCCCTGTGTTGAAGTTTCCAGCATTGAGCTCTCTTGTGCCCAGGTTTGTTACAGTGCCAGCAAAGTCCCTCAAACTTCTCTGAAAGCTGACCTTTTCTGGCCTTGAATCCTGATGACTGTAACAACCTTGGTACCTCTGTGCTGGACTTAACGTAGGAT
>NW_013846151.1:0-378 GCF_000517525.1 Limulus polyphemus
CTCTATCTATTTATTTTGATTAACTACAGAATATCATGCACAGTTCAGAATACCTCTATTTATTTTGATTAGCTACAGAATATCTTGCACAGTTCAGAACACCTCTCTATCTATTTATTTTGATTAGCTACAGAATATCTTGCACAGTTCAGAATACCTCTATCTATTTATTTTGATTAAGCTACAGAATATCTTGCACAGTTCAGAACACCTCTCTATCTATTTATTTTGATTAGCTACAGAATATCTTGCACAGTTCAGAATACCTCTATTTATTTTGATTAGCTACACAATATCTTGCACAGTTCAGAACATCTCTCTATCTATTTATTTTGATTAGCTACAGTATATCTTGCACAGTTCAGAATACCTCTCTAT
>NW_013846152.1:0-488 GCF_000517525.1 Limulus polyphemus
TATTCCTTCCTCCAGATTTCGTTGACATTGATAAGGGTCCTTTTATTCAGTTTTCCATTAGATATTTTTGACTTTGAAAACGTGTTATTAGTTTTCTTCCACTCGACTTGGTCGACTTTCATAACTGTCATTTTAGGCCTTCTTAGACTAAATATTTTCGACTTTGATAGAGGTATTTTTAGTGTTTCTTACGCTATATTTTAATGACTTTCATAATGGTATTTTTAATCCTTCTTAAACTACATTTTGTCGACTGTTATAAAGGTCTTTAGTTTTCTTTCCAATAGACTTTGTTGACATTGACATGGGTTGTTTTAGTCAGTTTTCAACTATATTTTTTAATCTGTTATAACGGACTTTTAGTCTTCCTTCCCCCAGATTTTGTTGACATTGATAAGGGTCCTTTTAGTTAGTTTTCCACTAGATTTTGTTTACTTTGAAAACCTGTTTTTAGTTTTCTTCCACAAGATTTTGTCGACTTTCATACC
>NW_013846153.1:0-381 GCF_000517525.1 Limulus polyphemus
ACAGGTAGATTTGTTGTAAATAGATAAGTTAATTAACACATTGACTGCAGACAAAGATCAACAGTGGGCCATAGAACGATACTAGTTACTGGGTCCTAACTAATCCACTTGACTTAAGGAAACACATGTAGATATTTTGTAAATAAATGAGTTAATTAACACATTGACTGCTGACTAAAGTCAAAAGTGGGTCATAGAACGATACTAGTTATTGGGACCTATTTATTCCATCGAACTTAAAAAACAATTGTAGATATGTTGTAAATATATGAGTTAATTAACAAATTGACTGCAGACTGAAGTCAAGAGTGGGTGATAGAACGATACTATCTATTGGGTCCTATTTAATCCACTCGGACTTAAGGAAACACATGTAGATAT
>NW_013846154.1:0-531 GCF_000517525.1 Limulus polyphemus
ATAGAAGTATCTTTAATAATTACAACAGAAGTATCTTTAATAACTACAACATAAGTATCTTTAATAACTACAACAGAAGTATCTGTAATAACTACAATAGAAGTATCTTTGATAACTACAACAGAAGTATCTTTAATAACTACAACAGAAGTATCTTTAATAACTACAACAGAAGTATCTTTAGAAACTACAACAGAAGTATCTTTAGAAACTACAATAGAAGTATCTTTAATAATTACAACAGAAGTATCTTTAATAACTACAACAGAAATGTCTTTAATAACTACAACAGAAGTATCTGTAATAACTACAATAGAAGTATATTTAATAACTACAATAGAAGTATATTTAATAACTACAACAGAAGTATCTGTAATAATTACAACAGAAGTATCTTTATTAACTACAACAGAAGTATATTTAATAACTACAACAGAAGTATCTGTAATAACTAAAATTGAAGTATATTTAATAACTACAACAGAAGTATCTTTAATAATTACTCAGAAGTATCTTTAATAACTACAACAG
>NW_013846155.1:0-680 GCF_000517525.1 Limulus polyphemus
GTTACGACAGTGGATGTCACGTGACTCTGGTAACACGTGATGAATATCTCGAATGATCATGAATTAGCGGGGAAGACTGAGTTTGTTCGAGACGCCCTCTTTTTTAATATATAAGCCTGGCAGAATAAGCCTGCGAAAATGAATGTATGATAAAGCGAACAGTAGTCACGGTAAGTTTTGGGCGAAGTTATCGAGATTTTGAATCGCTGTGTATTATAAAAGTTGTTAAGTTTAAAGTAACGAGAAACATCCTGACTATGAAATTAGTGTGTACTAAAAGTTTGTATCGAGAAAGAATAAACTGGTTTAATCAAGAAATGACTTATATCGCTGAAGTTCATCGGAAAGAATTTATTCCGGAAATTAACAAACAAGCAGAATTATCTACACATACTAAAATAACCAGCTATATCATATATTGCCTCGCTTCCTATTATACTGTTACGTATTCATCGTTTCTGTGCTTGATGTAGGTTTTTTGTTTATGCTAAATCTTTGATTCACTAAGCTTTGGCCAAACATCTTCATAACAACAGTAAATTTTACTTTTAAACAAACTTTATTGTGGAAAACATGTTTAATGATTTTATAGGGAAAATGAAAGATAGAATTTTTGGATTTTACGAAACAATGCACAATATTATAACATTAGATTGGATCAGAAGTTTTTCTTAATCTTC
>NW_013846156.1:0-380 GCF_000517525.1 Limulus polyphemus
TAAACAATTTGATGTGTATTTTATATGTACAGTATTTGTTATTGTGTGAGATTGTTGAATAATATTTTAAAGAGTTTTTATTGATTGTCAGACTGATCCCACCCACGGAGTTTTGTGGGATCCAACGTACCGTATTTTTCGGAATATAAGACGCACTCTTATTTTGAAGACAATTTTTTTTTATTGGGGGGAGGGGAAGCTACAGTCGCATTTAAAAGATTTTTATTGAACAAATTTGATACTTTAAAAATTAGTATATATTGTTCTAAACACAAAAAAGCTCAAAACATCAAAATAAGAAAATACCGTAAATCAAAAAAAGGTTTACTGTTATTTAGTGTGTTTCAAAACCTACAAAATCTTCATTGCTCTCACTGTAA
>NW_013846157.1:0-379 GCF_000517525.1 Limulus polyphemus
GTATATTTATGTAGAAGACGTAAAAACCTGTATATTTATGTAGAAGATATAAACATCTGTATATTTATGTAGAAGATATAAACAGCTGTATATTTATGTAGAAGATATAAACACCTGTATATTTATGTAGAAGATATAAACAGCTGTATATTTATGTAGAAGATATAATCACCTGTATATTTATGTAGAAGATATAAACACCTGTATATTTATGTAGAAGATATAATCACCTGTATATTTATGTAGAAGATATAATCACCTGTATATTTATGTAGAAGATATAAACAGTTGTATATTTATGTAGAAGATATAATCACCTGTATATTTATGTAGAAGATATAATCACCTGTATATTTATGTAGAAGATATAAGCACCTGT
>NW_013846158.1:0-898 GCF_000517525.1 Limulus polyphemus
AACAATACTGTGTACTGTCAATAAGAAGACACAAGATTTGATGATATTGTGTACTGTCAATAAGAAGTACACAAGATTTATAAATACTGTGTACTATCAATAAGAACACACAAGATTTAACAATACTGTGTACTGTCAATAAGAAGACACAATATTTAACGATACTGTGTACTGTCAATAAGAAGACACTTCTTATTGACAGTACACAGTATTGTTAAATCTTGTGTCTTCTTATTGAGAGTACACAGTATCGTTAAATCTTGTGTTTTTTATTGATAGTACACATTATTGCTAAATCGTGTGTCTTTTTATTGACAATACACAGTATCGTTAAATCTTGTCTTCTTATTGACAGTACACAGTATCGTTAAATCTTGTGTCTTCTTATTGACAGTACCCAGTATCGTTAAATCTTGTGTTTTTATTGATAGTACACAGTATTGCTAAATCGTGTGTCTTTTTATTGACAGTACACAGTATCGTTAAATCTTGTGTCTTCTTATTGACAGTACACAGTATCGTTAAATCTTGTGTCTTCTTATTGACAGTACACAGTATCGTTAAATCTTATCGACAGTACACAGTATTGTTAAATCTTTTACTATCGTTAAATCTTGTGGCTTGTTAGTGATAGTACACAGTATTATTAAATCTTGTGTCTTCTTAAATCTTGTGTCTTCTTATTGACAGTACACAAAACGATACTGTGTACTGTCAATAAGAAGACACAAGATTTAACGATACTGTGTACTGTCAATAAGAAGACACAAGATTTAACGATACTGTGTACTGTCAATAAGAAGACACAAGATTTAACGATACTGTGTACTTCAATAAGAAGACACAAGATTTAACGATACAGTGTACTGTCAATAAGAAAACACAAGATTTACGATAC
>NW_013846159.1:0-379 GCF_000517525.1 Limulus polyphemus
CAACTTCCCGTAACTTTCTCGGTATAACCGTTTGCCAGGTCGTCACTTTCCCATCTGCAGTTTCCCATCTCCAGAGAAGAATATCATCTTCAAGTTTCAACTGGTCCCATTGTGCCCAATAGTTCTTTGTCACAGGGATAAGACTAGACACCTTCTCCCAAGCAGGGTGCAAAACACTTGCTTTTAGAAAATCAATTATTGGCTTCAAATCTTGGTCTTTCTCCTGTTCTGCTTTGATATCTATATTTGGTTCCACTTCACCATCATCAACTCTTTCAGTCGGCTTGACCTCTCTTTTGCAGCAATGTCTGCAGTCATTCTTGCAGGGTCTTCGACTCAGTCCATCAGCATTACCATGGGATTTCCCTTCTCTATATTC
>NW_013846160.1:0-379 GCF_000517525.1 Limulus polyphemus
GCGACTTATAAGAACACAAAGTCAGTAGAAAGCTGTTCACGTGACCCAGGCAACCGTACATCCCGCCTTGGCCGTACAGCAGAGACAGCAGATAGACAGACAGACAGATAGATAAATAGGCAGCAGATAGACAGACACACAGATAGATAGATAGACAGATAGGTAAATAGGCAGCAGATAAACAAATAGAGATAAATAGACAGACAGATAGATAGACAGCAGATAGACAGACAGACAGATAGATAAATAGGCAGCAGATGACAGACACACAGATAGATAGATAGACAGACAGATAGGTAAATAGGCAGCAGATAAACAAATAGAGATAAATAGACAGACAGATAGATAGACAGCAGATAGACAGACAGACAGATAGATA
>NW_013846161.1:0-379 GCF_000517525.1 Limulus polyphemus
TGTGGCTTCCTTCGCACTGGATCACTCCTATTACTGACATTCATATCTGGGATGTGACTTCTAACTCGACTGAATATGTCTGCATTATGGTTTAGCTGCGGGCTCTGTAAGGGGCTTGCCATTGTTTGGGGCTGATTAAGTCGATGGTCAGTGTATCCTCCTTGTGTAACACACAACAAATCGTTCTTTAACGTATCTAATTCGCTTTTAAATTTACTGATGTTTTCCATTTGTACATCTTGCCATCGTTGTTGATTTTCCTGTAGTTGCTGCTGACTTTCTTCCTGTTTCCTTTCTTGTTCCAGTTGCCACTGTTGTAATCTCTCTTCTTGTTTCTTTTCTCGTTCTTCTTGTTTATTTTCTTTTCCTCCAACAACTG
>NW_013846162.1:0-379 GCF_000517525.1 Limulus polyphemus
CAAAATCTTTATAAATCGTTCACGATTTGTTAAAAACTTTGGAGACGAAGAATGACGTAATAAATAGTTGTTGGTTTGTAAACATATTTGATTAATAAATAGAACCAAAGTAAAATTATGTCCATAACACAAATATTTTGTTTCAAAACGTTAAGCCTAAAGCTGAATGGCGGCGTTAATTAAGCTATAAAGTTAAATCAGTGGCTATTAATTAATATTTTATTAGTAATTAAAGCTGCTGAACAAAGATTTGGATAGTAATTACGTTGCAATCAGGGAATGTCGTACATATATATAAAACATTTTGATCATTTGATATAAAACTGTATTCCCATGAAACAGGCGTACGTCACACTTTCGAACACAATTCCAAAGTCCA
>NW_013846163.1:0-380 GCF_000517525.1 Limulus polyphemus
TTAGATATATAGTTATAATTTGAATACACAATTGGTTGTATGGTATTTTTTTACGCATTTCAGAACCTTACGTTTGTTAGCCGCGACAAAGCGGCTCATAGAATGGCTCCAAGTTTTTTGTTTTTTTCAACTACAAACGTTTAGCTCATAGCTCCGCCATCTCTTGACCGATTTGAGATCAAATTACAGTTTTGGTCAAACCCTTTCGATTGATGTATTTGATCACGCCCAAGGTCTCATAGATTTATTTTCTCTAATCCTTCCTAAAAGAATTTCAATTTGAGGGTAGGCTGGTAGAGATCCTGATAAGTAATAATATTGAATCGGGTATCCCTCCCCCTACGCTTGGTATTGCTGGTGCACAGAAATATCTAATATGC
>NW_013846164.1:0-379 GCF_000517525.1 Limulus polyphemus
TTATAACCACAACTCTTCGACTAGGCTTTACTACTCAATGATGATCAAAGTTTGGAACTAATTTTTTCTATCTTCTTGTTTACAGACACTATTTTATTTGATCTTCATTGTGGAAAAGTTATTGAAAACTTTGTATCGTGATAACTGTATCGTTCGTTCATATTCTAAGGTATTAATCTTGTGTGTTCGGTGCCATGTTTGTAGTCCGTGTTTGTAGTCTCAATAAAACATTTTTTCTTCTTAATTTGTCTCGAAGTATGTTTTATTTTAACCGTAAATTCAGAAATGTTCAGATTTGTGTATTTTTAATCATCAGTTTTCTTTTTATTGTCTACTGACTGTGAGTTTAGTTCCCATTAACGCCCCCTAGTGGCACAGC
>NW_013846165.1:0-381 GCF_000517525.1 Limulus polyphemus
ACCATTAACATCTGGAGAGAGTGGGTGGAAATGAGTAGTTAATCTACATTAATATATATGGATGACCATTAATATCTGGAGAGAGAGGGGAGAAATGAGTTGTTAATCTACATTAATATATATAGATAACCATTAACATCTGGAGAGAGAGTGGAGAAATGAGTTGTTAATCTACATTACTATATATGGATGACCATTAACTTCTGGAGAGAGAGTGGAGAAATGAGTTGTTAATCTACATTAATATATATGAATGACCATTAACATCTGGAGAGAGAGTGCAGAAATGAGTTGTTAATCCACATTAATATATATGGATGACCATTAACATCTGGAGAGAGTGGGGGGAAATGAGTTGTTAATCTACATTAATATATATGT
>NW_013846166.1:0-378 GCF_000517525.1 Limulus polyphemus
CCATATAGTTTTTCTTATTAAGTAGGGCACAGGAAGCGCCTTCTAGTGGTGTACCATATAGTTTTTTCTTATTAAGTAGGGCACAGGAAACGCCTTCTAGGGATGGATATTTGTAGTGTTGTTTATTAAATAAGACAGGAAGTACCTTCTAGTGGGGTATCATATAGTTTTTCTTATTAAGTAGTGCACAGGAAATGCCTTCTAGGGATGGATCGTGTAATTTTATTTATTAAGTAGGGCACAGGAAACGCCTTCTAGGGATGGATCTTGTAGTTTTATTTATTAAGTAGGGCACAGGAAACGCCTTCTAGGGATGGATCGTGTAGTTTTATTTATTAAGTAGGGCACAGGAAAGCCTTCTAGTGGTGTATCATATAG
>NW_013846167.1:0-379 GCF_000517525.1 Limulus polyphemus
GTATCGTTAAATCTTGTGTCTTCTTATTAAGAGTACACAGTATAGTTAAATCTTGTGTCTTCTTATTGACAATACACAGTATCGTTAAATCTAGTGTATTCTTAATGAAAGTACACAGTATCGTTAAATCTTGCGTCTTCTTATTGACAGTACACAGTATCGTTAAATCTTGTGTATTCTTATTGACAGTACACAGTATCGTTAAATCTTGTGTCTTTTATTGACAGTACACAGTATCGTTAAATCTTGTGTCATTTTATTGATAGTACACAGTATTGTTAAATCGAGTATTTACTTATTGACAGTACACAGTTTTGTTAAATATTGTGTCTTCTTATTGAAAGTACACAGTATCGTTAAATCTTGTGTCTTCTTATTG
>NW_013846168.1:0-379 GCF_000517525.1 Limulus polyphemus
CTGTGTCTGTTGATATGACTTTTGTTAGTCTATTACTTAGTCTTCTGTGTCTGTTGATGTGACTTTTGTTAGTCTTTTACATAGTCTTCTATGTCTGTTGATGTGACTTTTGTTAGTCTATTACTTAGTCTTCTGTTTCTGTTGATGTGACTTTTGTTAGTCTATTTCTTAGTCTTCTGGTTCTGTTGATGTGACTTTTGTTAGTCTATTTCTTAGTCTTCTGGTTCTGTTGATGTGACTTTTGTTAGTCTATTACTTAGTCTCCTGTGTCTGTTAATATGCCTTTTGTTAGACTATTACTTAGGCTTCTATGTCTGTTGTTGTGACTTTTGTTAGTCTATTACTTAGTCTCCTGTGTCTGTTGATATGACTTTTGTTA
>NW_013846169.1:0-379 GCF_000517525.1 Limulus polyphemus
ATGGCTAAGGTCTCTGGCAATACAGAGTGATTCCATTCGGGCTTCAGTAATGCTCCAGCAACATTTGAGAGGCTGATGGAACGAGAATTGGAAGGCCTACAATGGAGGATAGCTCTAGTGTACCTGGACGATGTCATCGTATTTGCAACAACGTTTGACGAGGAAATGTCCCGGCTGGAGGAAGTATTCAAGCGTTTGAAAGCAGCAAACCTCAAACTCCATCCCAAGAAATGTCATTTGTTCCAGAAAGAGGTGCTTTACTTAGGCCACATTGTTAGTGAGAATGGTGTACAAACGGATCCTGATAAGGTGAAAGCTGTGCATGACTGGCCAACACCAGACAATGAGGGAGAGCTAAGAAGTTTCTTGGGACTTTCTT
>NW_013846170.1:0-581 GCF_000517525.1 Limulus polyphemus
CTAGAATTTAAACACATTGTTACATTGTTGATTTAAAGCAGCGGAACACTAGTGTTCCTGCACATGTGTAAGTAACCACTATTAATACTAGAACTTAAACATATTGTTAGATTATTGATTTAAAGCAGCGGAACACTAGTGTTCCTGCACATGTGTAGATAACCACTATCAATACTAGAACTTAAACACATTGTTACATTGTTGATTTAAAGCAGCGTTAGCGTTCCGATGAACACTGGTGTTCCTGCACATGTGTATATAACCACTATTAATACTAGAATTTAAACACATTGTTACATTGTTGATTTAAAGCAGCGGAACACTAGTGTTCCTGCACATGTGTAAGTAACCACTATTAATACTAGAATTTAAACATATTGTTACATTGTTGATTTAAAGCAGCGGAACACTGGTGTTCCTGCACATGTGTAAGTAACCACTATCCGTGTTCCGTCTGAGATTGATAGTGGCTCCGTGAGAAAATCATGATTTTAAATGTTAATAAAATATTTAACACTTTTTGTACGTATCATAACTTATTATGAAATATTTCCCTATGTATTAGAACTAGATAATATAGA
>NW_013846171.1:0-380 GCF_000517525.1 Limulus polyphemus
TGTTGATTAATACAAGTAGGACTGAATGCCATAATGTTGACTAATACAAGTAGGACTGAATGCCATAATGTTTACTAATACAAGTAGGACTCAATGCCATAATGTTGATTAATACAAGTAGGACTGAATGCCATAATGTTGACTAATACAGGAAGGACTCAATGCCATAATGTTGACTAATACAAGTAGGACTCAGTACCATAATGTTGACTAATACAAGTAGGACTCAATGCCATAATGTTTACTAATACAAGTAGGACTCAATACCACAATGTTTACTAATACAAGTAGGACTCAATACCACAATGTTTACTAATACAAGTAGGACTCAATGCCATAATGTTGACTAATACAAGTAGGACTCAGTACCATAATGTTGA
>NW_013846172.1:0-379 GCF_000517525.1 Limulus polyphemus
AATGCTGTTTGAATACAATGGTAAACAACGCCTCTGTAGCCACAAAGAGTATGAAATAAGTTTGTGGAAATGTTTTGAACGTTCTTAAATGTCAATGATGGTTCAGTAAATTTCGTTCAGGTGACTTTAGCCTTACAAACTGTGATGGCAGGGGGCGACATATTGGAATTGATATTGATGCTCTGAAGACGCTCGTGAAACGGCCCTGAAATTGCATGTCTCTCATGAAACAATACGTAAACATCTAAGGAATATGGGGAAACTCCATAAAGAAGGTGTTTGGGTGCCTCACGAACTTTCCAAAGTGTGAACGTTGCTTCGTCTCTTCTGGCACATAATGCTCGTGAACCATTTTTGGACAGAATTGTCACCGCTGATG
>NW_013846173.1:0-378 GCF_000517525.1 Limulus polyphemus
CAAAGTCATTTAACAAAGTTTAGAATTTTATTGGATAGTCAACATAGTTTCACTAAGGGAAAATCTTGCCTTACAAATCTTTTAACATTCTTTGAAAAGGTTACTGCTTATGTAGATAAGGTGTATATTTGGTGTATCTGGATTTTCAGAAAGCATTTGACAAGATGCCACATAAAAGGCTTGTAAAAAATTAGCTCTATAGGTGTGGGGGATAAGTAAGCAAATTGGATAGAAGAGTGGCTGTATGGAAGAAAGCAGAGGGTTGTTACAAATGGAGTTCAGTCAAACTGGATTTATGTCACAAGTGGGGTACCTCGGGGCTCAGTCTTAGGACCTTTGCTAATTTTGATTTACATCAGAAGGGATAGTCAATAAATT
>NW_013846174.1:0-379 GCF_000517525.1 Limulus polyphemus
ATATGTATATTCACTAGTTCGTTGCACAGTATCATGCGAAGTTTCACCTTCCTACGATGCGTTTTAAGGGAGTTATTGAAGGTTTTGTGTTTTGTAACAGTACTTAGTCCCATTTAAATGAATCTTTTTGAATTTTTTTCTTAACGTTCGCCGCAATTTTGCGCGTTTACTTACAAACTTCTAGACTATTAGTTTTAGTTTTACGATTTTTGTGGTCGTTTTATGTTACTCTTTTTATGGCTTCTTGAAATCGTATGTGTACTGCACTGAAGCTTTTTGTTACCGATTGTTTCTCGATTTCTTGTTACCAGAGGGTCCTCAATTGATTGTTCTTAACCAAATTTGTATGTAGGTACATTTTATCGTTGCGCATTTACAT
>NW_013846175.1:0-411 GCF_000517525.1 Limulus polyphemus
AATAACTACTATTAACTAAATGTTGGTCTAATAACTATTATTAACTAAATGTTGGTCATGTAGTTAATAGTAGTTATTAGTTGGTCTAATAACTTTAACTAAATGTTGGTCTAATAACTTTATTAAATAAATGTTGGTCTAATAACTAACTACTATTAACTAAATGTTGGTCTAATAACTACTATTAACTAAATGTTGGTCTAATAACTACTATTAACTACATGTTGGTCTAATAAATACTATTAACCAACATTTAGTCTAATAACTACTTTTAACTAAATGTTGGTCTAATAACTATTATTAAATAAATGTTGGTCTAATAACTACTATTAACTAAATGTTGGTTTAAAAACTATTATTAACTACTTTTTTGTCTAATAACTACCATTAACTAAATGTTGGTCTAATAAC
>NW_013846176.1:0-787 GCF_000517525.1 Limulus polyphemus
TTTTATGTTTCATTGCAGTCGTACTTTTGTGTTTATTGTGCCGAATAAACCGTGGGGTCAGCAGCGTGAACTTTGTACGTTGTCCGTAAACTATCTCACCCTTTTTGGTGGTCACTCTCGTTCAACCGAGCGCGTGCGCATTTGAACGTTACTGTACATATGATAGTAAGAAAGCTTTTCGGTACTTGAATATCATTTCTTTGAACTTTCAAACAAGTTTATTTCAACATATATGTATCAAGTAACAAGGGGTCAGGCTCAGGCGGTGTTTATTGAAACCACCTGTACTATAAACTGTTACATACATTTGTTAGTAGTGGCAATTGGTTTTGTCTCTATTCTGAAACAACATACACGGACCTAACAGGAAGAGATTACCAAACGATACAGACACCATAAATTACAAAGAAAAGTACTTTATAGCACTTAAAAGATTAGTCCTGGTCACATTCCTCTCATTACAGGCAATATTTATGTTGAAATGCGAAACTTAAGCTCGTCAATGTATTGAGACCCCAACTGTAAGAATGTCATAGCTTCCCTGTATCATTGGGATGAATGTATTTAGCCTGTTTCACAACCAACATATGGGGTTTATTGTTGTCACTACTGAGTTTGAACCATTTGCAAAATATCAGAATAAACTATATATCAGTTAGACTGTTTTAATTCTAACACAATAACAACAGAAGTGTGGGTCTTACTACAAAGCAAAGATTGTAAGAAGGAAAAATATAAAATTTTTTGTGGTACTGGAAATAGTAGTATTACGTACAAATCACACAAG
>NW_013846177.1:0-379 GCF_000517525.1 Limulus polyphemus
ACTGATCCCTCAGCAACAACTTGAGGAAATCGGGTGGTGCAGTTGGGAAGGCCTTGTGTGCCATACTTTCTAAGTCCTGTGCTAGCTCTTGCAGGCTCACCCCTTTAGCACGGACTCTTGTCCTAAACCTAGCCCTGTAGACTTCGAATTGATTTTGTGTTCCAAACCTGAGTTCTAGAGCCGCTACCAGTGCTCTATAGTTGTGCCTGTTGTCTGCTGACAACTGTCCAAGTACTTCCAGTGGTTGTCCCTTCAAGCTCGTTGCCAGATATACTGCTTTCTGCTCTTCTGTCCATCCATTCAATTCTGCCAATAGCTCAAATTGTGCTCTATATGCTTCCCAGGGTGCCTTCCCATCGAATTTCTGTGGCTTCCTTCG
>NW_013846178.1:0-376 GCF_000517525.1 Limulus polyphemus
AGAAAAGTTTATCTGGCTGTATAGTACAGTTGTTATTTTTATCTGTGGGTTAGAAACGTTTAGCTGGCTTTATAGTACAGTTGTTATTTTTATCTGTGGGTTATAAACGTTTAGCTGGCTTTATAGTACAATTGTTGTTTTTATTTGTGTGTTAGAAAAGTTTAGCTGGTTGTATAGTACACTTGTTTTTTTTATTTGTGGGTTAGAAAAGTTTAGCTGGTTGTATAGTACACTTGTTTTTTTATTTCTGGGTTAGAAAAGTTTAACTGGCTGCATAATACAGTTGTAGTTTTTATCTGTGACTTAAAAAAGTTTAGCTGGCTTTATAGTACACTTGTTTTTTTTATCTATGGGTTAGAAAAGTTTAGCTGGTTGT
>NW_013846179.1:0-531 GCF_000517525.1 Limulus polyphemus
AATGTTGTAACATACCAGGTTTTACCAGATGTTGGTAGAAAAGGTTTTACAATCTTTTCTTACTAGGTTTTACAATCTCTTGTTACTAGGTTTAACCATATGTTGTTACTAGGTTTTACAGTCTCTTGTTACTAGGTTTAACCATATGTTTTTACTAGGTTTTACAGTCTTTTGTTACCAGGTTTCACCAGATGTTGTTACTAGTTTTTACAATATCTTGTTACTAGGTTTCACCATATGTTGTTACTAGTTTTTACAATATCTTGTTACTAGGTTTCACCATATGTTGTTACTAGGTTTTACAATCTCTTGTTACTAGGTTTCACCATATGTTGCTTACTTGGTCGTACAATCTCTTGTTACTAGGTTTCACCATATGTCTCTTGTTACTAGGTTTCACCATATCTTGTTTACTTGGTTGTACTATCTCTTGTTACTAGGTTTCACCATATCTTGTTTACTTGGTTGTACTATCTCTTGTTACCTAGGTTTCACCAGATGTTGTTACTAGGTTTCACCATATATTGTTTA
>NW_013846180.1:0-379 GCF_000517525.1 Limulus polyphemus
TATTCGAACCCGCGACCCTCATATTGACAGATGTGAGTTTCTGAAATTGTGTTTACGAATTCACATTTTATTGTGTTCTGAGAATTCTGTAAACAAGTACAAAATCACATGGATGACTAATTGAAACTTTCAAAAGAAGGTTGTTAATAAGTCGTTCTGCTGCTAACAAATTCATAAACAGGGATGATTAACTAAAACCCTAGAAAGTTAGGCGAATATACTCAGAGTATCAACATTGACAGGGATGATTATTAGTTTTAAAAAACTTTTAGAAAGAGCATATCTTAGTAGCAAAATCACTCTCTGCCTGGGCATTATCTATTGTGCATGTCACGAGGTTTTAGTGACTTACATTCAAGATTTTATGAAACTACTTTTT
>NW_013846181.1:0-377 GCF_000517525.1 Limulus polyphemus
CCGTCAATTTAAAATAAGTTCATGCGGCACAATTCCCAGAGTTTTCCCTCCTTTGAACACAGAGGGATAGAATATATAAACTTGTTCACGGTATAATGGTTACAACGACAATTGTCTAAAGTATTATAAAATGTTTATTACTTTGTAGAAAGTCTGGGGCTGGTCCAATAAGTCAAAAAGCAGAGATATCCTACAGAAACTATTTGGATCGCTGCTCTGAGAACACAGAGGGATAGGATATATCAACTTGTTCACAGTATAATGGTTACAACGACAATTGTCTAAAGTATTATAAAATGTTTATAACTTTGTAGAAAGTCTGGGCTGATACAGTAAGTCAAAAAGCAGAGATATCCTACAGAAACTATTCGGATCGC
>NW_013846182.1:0-378 GCF_000517525.1 Limulus polyphemus
ATGAGGTTTTTAAGTGTATTGACTTTTTGTGTGGTGTCATGAGCGGAATTCCAGGGGATGTAGAGACCAGTGTGTGTGTTTTTGCGGTGAATTTTTGTTTTAAACTCAGTGTCAGATCTAATAACTTTGAGGTTAAGAAAGGATAACTGTTTATTGTTTTCGTGTTCTATGGTAAATTTGATGTTGGGGTGAATAGAATGTATGTGTTTAAAGAAAGTTAGTGTGTGTTCTGTGGAGTTGAAACATTATATGTTTATATAGAATATAAACCAAGCTTCAGTGTGTATGTCTCGTACTCTACATTATATGTTTATAAAGAAGATAAATCAAGCTTCAGTGTCTATATCTCGTACACTACATTATATGTTTATATAGAAT
>NW_013846183.1:0-379 GCF_000517525.1 Limulus polyphemus
GATATGTGGATGTGACCTGATGATGTTGTACCATTAGTTTGATGGTCAGATATGTGGATGTGACCTGATGATGTTGTACCATTAGTTTGATGGTCAGATATGTGAATGTGACCTGATAATGTTGTACTGTTAGTTTGATGGTCAGATATGTGGATGTGACCTGATGATGTTGTACCATTAGTTTGATGGTCAGATATGTGGATGTGACCTGATGATGTTGTACTATTAGTTTGATGGTCAGATATGTGGATGTGACCTGATGATGTTGTACTGTTAGTTTGATGGTCAGATATGTGGATGTGACCTGATGATGTTGTACTGTTAGTTTGATGGTCAGATATGTGGATGTGACCTGATAACGTTGTACCATTAGTTTGAT
>NW_013846184.1:0-760 GCF_000517525.1 Limulus polyphemus
CTAGAACGACCCATATCAATGTCAACAAAATCTAGTGGAAGGAAAACTAAAAGACCTTTATAACAGTCGACAAAATATAGTTTATGAAGAATTAAAAATACCATTATGAAAGTCATTAAAATATAGTGTAAGAAAGACTAAAAATACCGCTATCAAAGTCAAAAATATCTAGTCTAAGAAAGCCTAAAAAGTCAGTTATGAAAGTCGACAAAATCGAGTGGAAGAAAACTAAACACACGTTTTCAAAGTCAACAAAATCTAGTGGAAAACTGTCTAAAAGGACCCTTATCAATGTCAACAAAATCTGGAGGAAGGAAGACCAAAAGTCCGTTATAACAGTCGACAAAATATAGTGGAAATCTGGCTAAAAGGACCCAATGGTATTTTTAATCTTTCTTAAACTATATTTTGTCTACTGTTATAAAGGTCTTTTAATCTTCCGTCCACTAAATTTTGTTGACATTGATATAGGTTCTTTTTAGTTCGTTTTCCACTAGATTTTGTTGACTTGGAAAACGTGTTTTTAGTTTTCTTCCAAATGATTTTGTCGACTTTCATAACTGACTTTTTAGGCCTTCTTAGATTAGTCATTTTTTACTTTGATAGAGGTATTTTTAGTCTTTCTTACACTATATTTTAATGACTTTCATAATTGTATTTTAATCCTTCTTAAACTTTATTTTGTCGACTGTTATAACGGTCTTTTAGTCCTTTTGTTGACATTGATAATATGGAGGAAGGAAGACTAAAAGACCGTTAT
>NW_013846185.1:0-378 GCF_000517525.1 Limulus polyphemus
AACTAACGAACGGAGACGTAACAAATTGGTGTCAGAGAGTGGGATAGAAAATAAAAATAAAAAAGAAGAAAATGGAAACGAAAAGCGGCAAATCAAACTACAGCTTAGCAGACTTGATGGCAGCAATACAAGAGCAGCAAAAGAAACAAGAAGAACGAGAAAAGAAATTACAGCAGTGGTTGGAGGAAAAAGAAAAGAAACAAGAAGAGAAATTACAGCAGGGGTTGGAGGAAAAAGAAAAGAAACAAGAAGAGAAATTACAGCAGGGGTTGGAGGAAAAAGAAAAGAAACAAGAAGGGAGACAACAGCAGTTGCAAGAAAACCTGCAACAGTGGCAGCTGGAGCAGCAAAATAAACAAGAGAGATTACAGCAGTTGT
>NW_013846186.1:0-379 GCF_000517525.1 Limulus polyphemus
AATTACAGCAGTTCTTGGAGGAAAAAGAAAATAAACAAGAAGAACGAGAGAATAAACAAGAAAAGAAACAAGAAGGACGAGAAAAGAAACAAGAAGAGAGATTACAGCAGTTGCAAGAAATCCTGCAACAGTGGCAGCTCGAACGGCAAAATAAACAAGAAGAAAGATTACAGCAGTGGCAAGAAAACTTGCAACAGTGGCAGCTCGAACAGCAAAATAAACAAGAAGAGAGATTACAACAGTGGCAAGAAAACTTGCAACAGTGGCAGCTCGAACAGCAAAATAAACAAGAAGAGAGATTACAACAGCTATTGGAGGAGAAAGAGAATAATCAAGAAAAGAGATTACAACTGCTATTGGAAGAGAAAGAAAAGAAACA
>NW_013846187.1:0-279 GCF_000517525.1 Limulus polyphemus
ACAATACACAGTATTGTTAAATCTTGTGTCTTCTTATTGACAGTACACGGTATCGCTAAATCTTGTGTCTTCTTGTTGACAGTACACAGTATCGTTAAATCTTCAGTCTTCTTATTGACAGGACACATTAAGATTTAACGATGTGTCTTCTTATTGACAGTACACAGTATCGTTAAATCTTGGTTCTTTTCATAGATAGTACACAGTATTGCTAAATCGTGTGTCTTCTTATTGAGAGTACACATTATCGTTGAATATTGTGTCTTCTTATTGAGAGTT
>NW_013846188.1:0-379 GCF_000517525.1 Limulus polyphemus
AACTTCATTAGGGACACGTCCCTTATGCTTTGGTCCCCTTTTTGCACAACATATACTGCAGGTCCTGCACCATTCTTCCACATCTTGCCTCATACCTATCCAGTAAAATCTCTGTCGTAGGTGACTCAATGTCTTCATAACTCCAAGATGTCCTCTAGTTAAACTATCATGGGATTGACACAGCACAACTTCCCATAACTTTCTCGGTATAACTGTTTGCCAGGTCGTCACTTTCCCATATGCAGTTTCCCATCTCCTGAGAAGAATACCATCTTCAAGCTTCAACTGGTCCTATTGTGCCCAATAGTTCTTTGTCACAGGGCTTAAGCTGAACACCTTCTCCCAAGCAGGGCACAAAACACTTGCTTTTAGAAAATCA
>NW_013846189.1:0-378 GCF_000517525.1 Limulus polyphemus
TATATATGTATATGCTCTAAACATAAATTGGGTATATATATGTATATGCTCTAAGCATAAATCGGGTATATATATATTTATATTTTCTAAACATAAATCGGGTATATATATGTATATTCTCTAAGCATAAATTGGGTAATATATATATGTATATTCTCTAAGTATAAATCGGGTACATATATATGTATATGCTCTAAACATAAATTGGGTATATATATGTATATTCTCTAAGCATAAATCCGGTATATATATATATATATATATGTATATGCTACTAAACAATAAATACGGGTTTATGTATATTCTACTAAACATAAATTGGGTACATATATATGTATATTATCTAACCTTAAATCGGTACATATATATGTATATTCT
>NW_013846190.1:0-381 GCF_000517525.1 Limulus polyphemus
TATTAATGTCATCTGTCAGATAAAGCTAGCTGCTTTTGGCAAAACTCCATTCTCTGTTAACCTATTAATTTCATCTGTCAGATAAAGCTGCTGCTTTTGGCAAAACTCCATTCTCTGTTAACCTATTAATTTCATCTGTCAGATAAAGCTGCTGCTTTTGGCAAAACCCTATTCTCTGTTAATATATTAATGTTATCTGTCAGATAAAGCTGCTGCTTTTGGCAAAACTCCATTCTCTGTTAATCTATTAATGCCATCTGTCAGATAAAGCTGCTGCTTTTGGCAAAACTTCATTCTCTGTTAATCTATTAATGTCATTTGTCATATATAAAAATGCTTGTATATTGGATCTCAGTGCTGATACATGGAAAAATACATTTT
>NW_013846191.1:0-592 GCF_000517525.1 Limulus polyphemus
ATTAAACATGTTTATTAAACAATGTGTTTATTACACAATTTTATAATCTTATAGGGGAACTAGAGTTAAGGGGTCGAGGACGTTCCAACGAAATGAATTTTTTTTTGCATTGTATATACATGTTTCACTTTTACTGTTTTAGTTTATTTATTGTGGGGGGGAGGGGGAGTAGGCCCCATCCGCCCCTGAATCTAAGTATCAGTACATCATGTAAATGTAATATTATCTCACACTTCACTCATAAATTATAAGATAGAGTAAAATTCAAAACAACAGCTACAACAGTCCTCGTGACTTGTGAAAGTAATACAGTTTTTATATTTTGCTTACCTGAATTTGGAGTATTTACACAAAAACATTGTTTTATTTTGACACCGTAACCCCCTATAGCTAAATGAAGCAGTCTAAATTTGCCAACTAAAGTAGGGATTGAAAATCGTATTAAAATCTAACCAACTAGCATCACTTTAAATGTTTATGTACTTATTATTGTAGTATTTATTTTGTTTGGATATTTATTATAGCAATTCTACAAATACCTAACGATCCTATTTTCCGTTAGAATTTTATTTTTTCCCCATTTAAGAAATAT
>NW_013846192.1:0-555 GCF_000517525.1 Limulus polyphemus
TTGAAGGAATCACTTTACTTGACCATCCAGGCTTGAAGGAATCACTTTACTTGACCATCCAGGCTTGAAGGAATCACTTTACTTGACCATCAGGCTTCGAAGGAATCACTTTACTTGACCATCCAGGCTTGAAGGAATCACTTTACTTGACCATTCAGGCTTGAAGGAATCACTTTACTTGACCATTCGGGCTTGAAGGAATCACTTTACTTGACCATCCAGGCTTGAAGGAATCACTTTACTTGACCATCCAGGCTTGAAGGAATCAGCTTTACTTGACCATCAGGCTTGAAGGAATCACTTTACTTGACCATTCGGGCTTGAAGGAATCGCTTTACTTGACCATCCAGGCTTGAAGGAATCACTTTACTTGACCATTCGGGCTCGAAGGAATCACTTTACTTGACCATCCAGGCTCGAAGGAATCACTTTACTTGACCATCCAGGCTTGAAGGAATCACTTTACTTGACCATTCGGGCTTGAAGGAATCACTTTACTTGACCATTCGGGCTCGAAGGAATCACTTTACTTGACCATTCGGGCTTGAAGGAATT
>NW_013846193.1:0-394 GCF_000517525.1 Limulus polyphemus
AACACTCAGTTTAGTAACATCGTCTTATAATGTACAACAAACACTCAGTTTAATAACATCATTTTATATTGTGTGATTAGCGCGGGATGTTATTAAACTGCGATGTTATTAAATTGAGTGTTAGTCACACAATAGAAAATGATGTTATTAAACTAAGTGTTAGTTACACATCACAAAACTTTTGTAATGTGTAACCAACACTCAGTTTAATAACATCATTTTGTATTGTGTAACTAACACTCAGTTTAATAACATTATTTTGTATTGTGTGATTAGCACTCAGTTTAATAACGTCATTTTGTAATGTGTGATTAACACTCAGTTTAATAATGTCGTTTGGTAATGTGTGACTACCACTCAGTTTAATGACATCGTTTTGTAAGGTGTGACTATC
>NW_013846194.1:0-996 GCF_000517525.1 Limulus polyphemus
CTTGGCCTGCTTACTGTTGTTAGTTAGAATATCTCCAGTTTCTGGTCTATTTACTGTTGTTAGTTAGAATATTTACAGTTTCTGGTCTGTTTACTGTTGTTTGTTAGAGTATATCCAGTACCTGGTCTTTTTACTGTTGTTAGTTAAATATCTCCAGTATCTGGTCTGTTTACTGTTGTTAGTTAAATATCTCCAGTATCTGGTCTGTTTACTACTGTTTATTAGAATAGCTCCAGTATCTGGTCTGTTTACTACTGTTTATTAGAATAGCTCCAGTACCTGTCCTGTTTACTGTTGTTAGTTAGAATATCTCCAGTACCTGGCCTTTTTACTGTTGTTTATTAGAATAGCTCCAGTACCTAATCTGTTTACTGTTGGTCTAATAAACAACAGTAAAAAGAACAGAAACTGGAGATATTCTAACTAACAACAGTAAACAGACCAAGTACTGGAGATATTCTAACTAACAACAGTAAACAGACCAGAAACTGGAGATATTCTAACTAACAACAGTAAGGAGGCCAGGTCCTGGAGATATTCTAACTGACAACAGTAAACAGAACAGAAACTGTAGATATTCTAACTAACAACAGTAAACAGGCCAGGTATTAGAGATATTCTAACTAACAGATATTCTGGACAGACCAGGTATTAACTAACAAAAGTAAAGATATTCCAGTTTCTGGTCTGTTTAACTAACAACAGTTTAGGTACTGGAGATATTCTAATAAACAACAGTAAACAGGCCATGTACTGGAGATATTCTAACTAACAACAGTAAACAGACCAGATACTGGAGATATTCTAGCTAACAACAGTAAACTAACAAAAGTAAACAGACTGGAGATATTCTAATTACCTGATCTGTTTACTGTTGTTAGTTAGAATATCTCCAGTACCTGGCCTGTTTACTGTTGTTTATTAGAATAGCTCCAGTACCTGATCTGTTTACTGTTGTTAGTTAGAATATCTACAGTTTCTGTTCTGTTTACTGTT
>NW_013846195.1:0-377 GCF_000517525.1 Limulus polyphemus
CTACAACATCTGTATAAAGATATTTAGTGACTATAAACATTGTTTGGTATCAAAACATCTACAACATCTGTATAAAGATATTTAGTGACTATAAACATTGTTTGGTATCAAACCACCAAAACATATGTATAAAGATATTTAGTGACTATAAAAATTGTTTGGTATCAAACTACCTGCAACATCTGTATCAAGATATTTAGTGAGATATAAACCTTGTTTGGTATCAAACCACCTACAACATCTGTATAAAGATATTTAGTGACTATAAACATTGTTTGGTATCAAACCACCTCCACCATTTGTATAAAGATATTTAGTGTCCATAAATACTGTTTGGTATCAAACCACCTATACCATCTGTATAAAGATATTTAGTG
>NW_013846196.1:0-567 GCF_000517525.1 Limulus polyphemus
GCCGTTCAGTATCAACAATGTAGCTAGAACTAAATTCGTTCAGTACCAAATAGCTAAGATACTAAAGCCGTTTAGTATTAACAGTGTAGACAGGACTAAAGCCGTTCAGTATCAACAATGTAGCTAATACTAAAGACGTTTAGTACCAAATAGCTAAGAGACTAAAGCCGTTAGTATCAACAGTGTATACAGGGACTAAAGCCGTTCAGTATCAACAATGTAGCTAGAACTAAATCGTTTCAGTAACCAAATAGCCAAGAGACTAAAGCCGTTTAGTATTAACAGTGTAGACAGGACTAAAGCCGTTCAGTATCAACAATGTAGCTAATACTAAAGACGTTTAGTACCAAATAGCTAAGAGACAAAAGCCGTTTAGTATAACAGTGTAGACAGGACTAAAGCCGTTCAGTATCAACAATGTAGCTAATACTAAAGACGTTTAGTACCAAATAGCTAAGAGACTAAAGCCGTTTAGTATCAACAGTGTATACAGGACTAAAGCCGTTCAGTATCAACAATGTAGCTAGAACTAAATTCGTTCAGTACCAAATAGCCAAGAGACTAAAG
>NW_013846197.1:0-723 GCF_000517525.1 Limulus polyphemus
ACTTAATCTCATTGAATGTATGCTGTCAATATTTATCAAATGTATCCCTCTTGGATCGTACATTTGTTCTCCTCATTGAATGTATGCTGTCAATATTTATCTAATTTGTTCTCCTCATTGAATGTTTTTATCGCGTGTTGTTCATTCTTTTCCTTTGATCAGTCAAATGTATAACCCATAGAGCAATACAATTCTCGCCCCTCAATTAGGAAGACGAGCTCTCCCGCGAAAATATCATGGCTACAAGATCAAAATCACTAGATAGAAAGCTCATTAACATTTTTATCTGACATCTTACTGATATCGAATAATTACGTTTTTACTAAGGAATGAAAATTGTTTTTAGATATATTTTTGTTGAAGCTTTTGATGCGTTAAAGTTGAGAACAGATTGGATATTGAAATCAACAAGTGTTTCAATCATTTTTAAAATGGAGTGCTTGCTAAATATTGTTCAAATTAGAGCCACAGAATATATATATTTGACGACACAGATTTGTCGGTTATTTGTGAGACACTTGATGTTCAACATTATTCTAAATCAAAACTTCATTACTTAACTTTCGTGTATCTTAAAGTAATTTAATTGACTGGAAAACTAATATAGCTATTAAATCACAGTTAAAGAAACTACCGTATTTTTCGGTGTATAAGACGCACTTTTTTACCACAAAATTTGATGTCAAAATATGCTTGCGTCCTATACACCGAAGGTAAGAATAA
>NW_013846198.1:0-379 GCF_000517525.1 Limulus polyphemus
CCCAATCAATACAGTGGAGGGGATGTGTCGACAATCAGGTTTATCTTCGACCCTAGAGTTTCACATGTGAATTGAGTTTAAAATAATAGTTTAAAATCATATGAAGGCAAGAATATGGTACTTAGGTTTGCAGTAACGTCTCTCACTTAAGCTACTACTCACTATATACCGATATTTGTGGTGAAATAGGTAGAAGTTCGTATTTAAGCAACCTAAAGCTCTTTAGTTAGATGAAGGCAATAATATGGTACTTAAGTTTGCAGTAACGTCTCTCACTTAAGCTACTACTCACTATATACCGATATTTGTGGTGAAATAAGTAGAAGTTTGTATTTAAGCAACCTAAAGCTCTTTAGTTAGATGAAGGCAATAATATGGT
>NW_013846199.1:0-513 GCF_000517525.1 Limulus polyphemus
AAGGATTGGATGAACATAGCACTGTAGAACTCTCAGTCGTGTTTCAATTGTCAGTTTGTTGTTGGTGATATTGTCCAACATTCGGAACCCTAAAGAAGGATTGGATGAACATAGTACTGTAGAACCCTCAGTCGTGTTTCAATTGTCAATTTGTTGTTGGTGATATTGTCCAACATTCGGAAACACCAAGAAGGATTGGATGAACATAGCACTGTAGAACTCTCAGTCGTGTTTCAATTGTCAGTTTATTGTTGGTGATATTGTCCAACATTCGGAACCATAAAGAAGGATTGGATGAACATAGCACTGTAGAACTCTCAGTCGTGTTTCAATTGTCAGTTTGTTGTTGGTGATATTGTCCAACATTCGGAACCATAAAGGAAGGATTGGATGAACATAGCTCTGTAGAACTCCCAGTCGTGTTTCAATTATCAGTTTGTTGTTAGTGATATTGTCCAACATTCGGAACCCTAAAGAAGGATTGGATTAAAAAGCACTATGGAACTCTCAGTC
>NW_013846200.1:0-379 GCF_000517525.1 Limulus polyphemus
TGGTTTTTATCTTTTTGAGTGGATTATCCTAATGCAGAAACAGTTGAAGACTGATTCAATTACATAAACGTGACCATTTTGATAATTTTTATACATGCCGATCCTCCATCAAGATTTCTGAAAACTGTTGAAATGTAAAACAACCAGCTTTTCCCATCCACAAATACAAAGCAACTTTTATTGTCGTAAAAAGAAGAAACTCAAAAGTGATCTTCAAGTCAGCATGTAAATACTTGGCCTGATTCGTCTGAGTAAATTTTGATTATATTTACCACTGGAAAAATTGTAACAGAATTTTATATTAAAGTGAATAAGTCAATTTGACAAAATTGTGTTCTATTTATTCAAGTAAATTACTTTCTTCCGAAAAAATAAGATG
>NW_013846201.1:0-379 GCF_000517525.1 Limulus polyphemus
AACTTTATCCTTACTTGGTACAACTACTCCATGAACACATAGGTGTAACTTTAGTTACCGAATTTATAACCACCATAATCATCTTTAGCCTTACTTGGTACAACTACTCCATCAACACATAGGTTTAACTCTAGTTACTGAATGTGTAACCCATACTCATCTTTAGCGTTATTTCGGACAAAAACTCCATGAACACTTAGGTGTAGCTGTAATTACCGAATTTATAACCACCATACTCATCTTTAGCCTTACTTGGAACAACTACTCCATGAACACCTAGGTGTAACTCTAGATACAGAATTTATAACCACCATACTCATCTACTACAACTACTCCATGAACACCTAGGTTAACTCTAGTTACAGTATTTATAACCACC
>NW_013846202.1:0-698 GCF_000517525.1 Limulus polyphemus
TTGGACACTTGAATGTTAATATGAATCATAAGCCTTAATCTCCGATTCGTGCTTTACAAAAAAAATAATAATAATAATAAATTCACTTACCATACACTACGGAAAAATTTAGTTAACAAAAATCATTCTCGAGTTGAGACAATTTGAACTCAGCGGCAGTTTAACCTTAACTTCTCAGGTCATATGAAAATTATCATTTTTACCTACAATGCTTACAAGGTGAAAATAGAACGTCCTATGGTTCTATATTTAGTTAAATTAAAAAAAAAGCTTGGAATGAAGGATAAATAATTATGTTTGTTTGTTTTTTGTGTAAACCCACATTAGGCTATTTGTATTGTCCACAGCAGGGAGTCAAAACCCGGATGTTAGCGTTGTAAATCCATAGACTTACCACTGTTCCATCGAGTGATATGGTAAAGGGAAACAAACTTATTAATCTTGTTTGTTTGTTTTTAATTAAGCACAAAGCTACACAATGGGCTATCTGTGCTCTGCCCACCACGGGAGTCGAAACCCGGATGTTAGCGTTGTAAATCCATAGACTTACCACTGTTCCATCGAATGACACGGTGAAGGGAAACAAACTTATTAATCTTGTTTGTTTGTTTTTAATTAAGCACAAAGCTACACAATGGGCTATCTGTGATCTGCCCACCACGGGTATCGAAACCCAGGATTCTAGCGTTGTAAGTCCG
>NW_013846203.1:0-609 GCF_000517525.1 Limulus polyphemus
TGTCTTCTTATTGACAGTACACAGTATCGTTAAATCTTGTGTCTTTTTATTGAAAGTACATAGTATTGCTAAATCGTGTGTCTTCTTATTGACAGTACACAGTTTTGTTAAATCTTGTGTCTTCTTATTGACAGTACACAGTATTGTTAAATCTTGTGTCTTCTGATTGAGAGTACACAGTATTGTTAAATCATGTGTCTTCTTATTGACAGTACACAGTATCTTTAAATCTTTTGTCTTCTTATTGACAGTACTCAGTTTTGTTAAATCTTGTATCTTCTTATTGAAAGTACACAGTATCGTTAAATCTTGAGTCTTTTAATTGACATTACACAGTATCGTTAAATCTTGTGTCTTCTTATTGACAGTACACAGTATCCAAGATTTAACATAAGAAGACACAAGATTTAACGATACTGTGTACTGTCAATAAGAAGACACAATATTTAACTATACTGTGTACTGTCAATAAGAAGACACAAGATTTAACAATACTGTGTCTTTCAATAAGAAGACACAAGATTTAACTTGCTAAATCGTGTGTCTTCTTATTACAGTACATAGTTTTGTTAAATCTTGTGTCTTCTTATTGAAAGACACAGTATTGTT
>NW_013846204.1:0-667 GCF_000517525.1 Limulus polyphemus
TTGTGTCTTCTTATTGAAAGACACAGTATTGTTAAATCTTGTGTCTTCTTATTGATAGTACACAGTATTGTTAAATCTTGTGTCTTCTTATTGACATTACACAGTATCGTTAAATCTTGTGTCTTCTAATTGACATTACAGAAGATTTAACGATACTGTGTACTGTCAATAAGAAGACACAAGATTTAACGATACTGTGTACTGTCAATAAGAAGACACAAGATTTAACGATACTGTGTCTTTCAATAAGAAGACACAAGATTTAACAAAACGTGTTTTCTAATTGACTTTACACAGTATCGTTTCTTGTAATTGACATTACACAGTATCGTTAAATCTTGTGTCTTCTAATTGACATCACACAGTATCGTTAAATCTTGTGTCTTCTTATTGACAGTACACAGTATCGTTAAATCTTGTGCCTTCTTTTTGACAGTACACAATATCGTTAAATCTTGTGTCTTCATATTGACAGTACACAGTATCGTTAAATCTTGTGTCTTTTTATTGATAGTACAGAGTATTGCTAAATCGTGTGTCTTCATATTGGCAGTCCACAGTATAGTTAAATATTGTGTCTTCTAATTGACATTACACAGTATCGTTAAATCTTGTGTCTTCTTATTGACAGTACACAGTATCGTTAAATCTTGTGTCTTCGTTTTTG
>NW_013846205.1:0-378 GCF_000517525.1 Limulus polyphemus
TCATTAAGTTGTGGTATTACCTTGTATACACCTGAATCAAGCTTTATTATACTGTTAGACCAATAAACAATCCTTTAGTTGTGGTATTACCTTGTATACATCTGAATCAAGCTTTATTATACTGTTAGACCAATAAACAATCATTTAGTTGTGGTATTACCTTATATACACCCAAATCAAGCTTTATTATACTGTTAGACCAATAAACAATCATTTAGTTGTGGTATTACCTTATATACATCTGAATCAAGCTTTATTATACTGTTAGATCAATAAACAATCATTTAGTTGTGGTATTACCTTATATACACCTGAATCAAGCTTTATTATACTGTTAGACCAATAAACAATCATTTAGTTATGGTATTACCTTATATA
>NW_013846206.1:0-480 GCF_000517525.1 Limulus polyphemus
GATCCTCTGGTAACAACAAGTCGAGAAACAATCAGTAACCAAAAGCTTCAGTTCAGTACACAAACGCCTTCAGGCAAGCCAATAAAAGAGTAACATAAAGCGACCACGAAAATCGTAATAGTAATACTAGAAAGTTAGAATTTTGTATGTAAATGCTCAATGTTTCCACGAACCTTCATATGAAATTTTGACGAAGATTCGTCTAAATGGGGTTTTGCGTTTTGTACCGGTACTTCGTCAAGGGAGTTATGGAAAAAACGAATAGTAGGAAGGTAAAAGGTACATTTTATCGTTGCGCAGTTACATGCAGACTACATCCCAAAATTGGAGAAGAACTATCAATTCAGGACCCTCTGGAAACAAGAAATCGAGAAACAATCAGTAACCAGAAGCTTCTCTGCAGTACACATACGCCTTTAGGCAAGCCAATAAAAGAGTAACATAAAGCGACCACAAAAATCGTAATAGTAATACTAGAAA
>NW_013846207.1:0-439 GCF_000517525.1 Limulus polyphemus
CTACGTGACAGGAGAAGTAGCCAGCCTAAATAAATAATTCAGAATCCATTTGGATAATCATCCTGGAGTTTATAACAGAAATCAACACACAAAATCCACATCATAATAATAACAAATAATGATAATAAAAATAATAATTATTATCATAATTTACTATTATTATAATTATAGTCATCATAATTTATTATTATTATAATTATAGTCATCATAATTTATTATTATTATAATTATAATTATAGGCATCATAATTTATTTTTTATTATAATTATAGTCATCATAATTTATTATTATTATAATTACAGGCATCATAATTTATTATTATTATAATTATAGTCATCATAATTATTTTTATTATAATTATAGTCATCATAATTTATTATATAATTTATTATTATTATAATTATAGGCATCATAATTTATTATTATTATTATAATTATA
>NW_013846208.1:0-1608 GCF_000517525.1 Limulus polyphemus
TTCGGATCCTAATCCCAAGTTTAAAAAGAGTGAATGCATAAACGTCCATTGTAGTTAGGTGTTTGTGAACTTTCAGCTTGTAAGCTTTTGTTAGCTCAAATCATTGTTTATTACCCCCTAAACAATAGAAAAATATGCCAACCTTCATCACAATATTGTTGTTGTTTATCATTTGTTTCTTTTTAGCTTCGGAGAGTTCTCTTTAGTAATCATAGTGGATGATGAAGCTACTCAGGACAGATTAGAGTCCCTTGTTGTCTAATCCTCAAGTGTTTTCTGCTTTCTTGGAAAACACTGAACCCCCTCCCACTCTTAAAATATTTTCTTTACCTCTACTTAGTTATTAACCATGATATAAGAATATTTCTCTTTTAAAAAGATGTTTTTTTAGCTCTCCAGTTATAAGGTGTTTTTACTAATTAAACATATTATTTTGTTATAATTTTATTCTTTGGTATCTCTGATTATGTTTGTTGTGTTTTTAAACATAGGTTTAGCTGGTTTTTGTTCAACTGTTCTCTATCAGTTACCTTTAAGTTTTATTATCAATTTTCTTTGTTAGTTTCATTATCAGCGTCTCTAACTAATTTTGCTCTGCCTTTCCTGTTTATTGTTCAAAAATACGTTAATCTCTTCTAACGATTTAAATAACACATTCTCACAACATCAATGATAAAGTGTAGTGGCGTGTAGTTGCAGTTTCAAACTGTTGCACGTTAGGCCACATGCTTAGCACTTCTTATATTGAGAGTGACGTAACTTACACTACGAGCTTAATACGAAGTTCGAGTAATTGACACATGGTCTGTTTTTACTAATTAAACATATTATTTTGTTATAATTTTATTCTTTGGTATCTCTGATTATGTTTGTTGTTTTTTTAAACATAATTAGACATTATCCATGTTATTTATGGGTTTGTTAATGATACTGAAAAGAAGTTGTAACGCTATTTCAGAGTTAAGCACTTGCAGCAATAGAATTTCTAAATAGAATTCAGATATAGTCGTTCATAGTGCGGTGATAAGTAGAAGAGTCGTTCATAGTGCGGTGATAAGTAGTTGGTAAAACTTACTTTTACATGCATCCAACGACGAAGCTCCTGGATTTGCAAGTCGACCTTCTGGACAAGCCAAACATTTGTAAACTCCAAAATAATTACTATAATGATCCTTAGGACACGGGACACATTGACTTTGCTCGTTGCCTTTGAACTGTCCAGGTGGGCATGGATCTCAAAGAAAGAAATAATATACATATTTAACCATACCTTAAACACCAAATGTTGAATCAAAAGAAGTAAGTTAAATCGTGTAACTAAGTTAAAATTGACAATAAATCTGTACAGATTTTGTGAAAGGGTTACTTATTCTTTGTAAACGGCTATACAATACATAATTTAGATAAAAAAACACGACAGTCATGAAACCAAATCACTCTCCTTACCGCCACAAGAGGATGATGATGATAAAGTATATTTTTTAAAGAAATAAACTAGGAAAAACACATTATACTGTTTCAATAAAAACTTTTAAGTTGTGACAATGTACTTCTAGTTTATTAAGTTTTCTCTGCTCATTTATTTATGTCAAAGTAGTTTTCATTTTG
>NW_013846209.1:0-407 GCF_000517525.1 Limulus polyphemus
TTATCAGTAAACATTACGATGTTTTCGTACGCAAAATATCTAATTTTTTTATTAAGTCATAAGGTTTGTAAAGCAATGTTTCTTTTGTGCCTTTTTTTTTCCCTTTGCACACGTTACCTATCTATCATGCAAAGTAATTTCCATTTCAAAATTAAAAATACTTTTATGCATCAGAAAATGTTGAAATTTCACATTTGAAATCTTTATAATGTCCAGATAGTTATCAAACGTTTCTTAAGAAAAAACTTTATATTTTATCTGTTATTTTCTGTAATTAATCTCTGTACGGGTTCGGTAGATATAAACGATCTCACGACCACCATAATAAATTAGGAAATAAACATAAATTATGCCTCTTTCATTCTAGAATGAACACAAATTATAACACGAAAACATAAATGTTTAGA
>NW_013846210.1:0-378 GCF_000517525.1 Limulus polyphemus
TCTGTGAACACAAATTAGTTAGCATAAATCAGTTAAATGACAAAAAATTAGGTGTCTATTTACTTGTGACCACTCAGTGTATAATACCAACATACATAAACGCATGTGACTTCTTATGCCTTACGAGATCTTATTAGATATTTAAGTAGTTGATTAGTAACTCGTATTATTCTTATCTACACAGTCCCCAACCAGACTTCTGACGTTATAGTCCAGCTTAAAGTGTGTGACGTTTTCGATGCATGTACCACTACCGAAACCATGGTTACCACTCAAGCCACCTCATCTTTTTCAGCCGAAGAATTTGAACGTTTGAATCAAACAGTTTCTCAATACCTGAATCTAGGTGAAGTATCTTAACCAAATCTCAGACCAGAA
>NW_013846211.1:0-379 GCF_000517525.1 Limulus polyphemus
GTCAAACTATGTTAATGTCATGAGTGGGGTACCTCAGGGATCATTGTTAGAGTTCAGTCAAACTAGATTAATGTCATGAGTGGGGTACCTCAGGGTTCATTGTTAGAGTTCAGTCAAACTAGGTAAATGTCATGAGTGGGGTACCTCAGGGTTCATTGTTAGAGTTCAGTCAAACTAGGTTAATGTCATGAGTGGGGTACCTCAGGGTTCATTGTTAGAGTTCAGTCAAACTAGGTTAATGTCATGAGCGGGGTACCTCAGGGTTCATTGTTAGAGTTCAGTCAAACTAGGTTAATGTCATGAGTGGGTTACCTCAAGGTTCATTGTTAGAGTTCAGTCAAACTAGATTAATGTCATGAGTGGGGTACCTCAGGGTTCT
>NW_013846212.1:0-376 GCF_000517525.1 Limulus polyphemus
TGCTCCTCTGTCCATCCATTCATCTCTGCCAGGAGCTCAAATTGTGCTCTATATGCTTCCCAGGGTGCCTTCCCATCGAATTCCTGTGGCTTCCTTTGTACTAGATTACCCCTATTGCTGACGCTCGTGTCTGGGATGTGACTTCTAGCAGGACTGAAGATGTCTGCATTAGAGTTTAGCTGCGGGGTCTGGAAGGGGCTTCCCGTTATCTGAGGCTGATTAGTTCGATGTCTAATATGTTTATTTTGCTGTTCGAGCTGCCACTGTTGCAGGTTTTTTTGTCAGGGTTGTTGTCTCTCTTCTTGTTTCTTTTCTTTTCCTCCAACAACTGCTGTAATCTCTCTTCTTGTTTCTTTTCTTTTTCTCCAACAACTGC
>NW_013846213.1:0-220 GCF_000517525.1 Limulus polyphemus
AGAGATGTAGTAACATTGTTTACAGCTATTGCAAGTGTTAGCGATGTGGAAACATTGTTTACAGTTATTACAAGTGTTAGCAATGTGGAAACATTGTTTACAGCTATTGCAAGTGTCAGAGATGTAGTAACATTGTTTACAGCTATTACAAGTGTTAGTGATGTAGTAACATTGTTTACAGCTATTGCAAGTGTCAGAGATGTAGTAACATTGTTTACAG
>NW_013846214.1:0-1516 GCF_000517525.1 Limulus polyphemus
AAACAATTTCAAACTCTCAACGTTTTTAACTTAGACAATTAGAATATACATTCTCAGACTGTTTAACAGTCTCAAAACAACCACTCTATATGTTTCCACGCGTATCACGTAGAATCTATTGAAATAATTAAACACAATAACAATGGCCAAACTTTGAATAAGGATGAAGGGTTAGCAGGTCAAAAAATACACCGATGGCGTAACCTTCTACAGGGTTTACCCTTTATTTATGTAATAGTATGAGTCACATGATTAACAACCTTGGTATAAATGGTTGTTTTTAGACTTAGCACTCCTGAGGATGATGACTATTAGAAATACCAGCTCAAGGAATGATAAATCCAGCTAGTTTCTTCATATATTGTTTATGGAAATGTTTTGAACATTCGTGAGTTTCAACGACGGTTCAGCAAATTTAGTATTAAAAACTGTGATGGCCGACTTGTTGGAATTGATATTGATGCTCTGAAGACTCTTGTTAAGCCTAACCCAAGGCAACTGTTATATTGGAACATACATTTATCTCTACATCTTCACCGCTTTTCTTTGCTGGCAAACTTGATTGTCTCATTGGATGTCGATGGAGCATGATTATTGGTTCTTTTACTTTCTGGTAAGATGTACATTTATATTTGTATTTAATAATAATATCAAACATAAAACAATTTCAACCAATTGGTGTAAATAATTATAATATACAATGATCCTCTTCTAATTAAATCTCAAGTGATTTCGCTACGTTAATGTAAACATTACTGTGACTTTGGTTACTTACAAATATATTGTGACACATTTTTGTTAAACACATTTTTGCTAACGTCCAGGAGTCGCTACAAGCTGTTGGGGTTTTATGAAATTGAAATTAAAAAAGATGTCGTCATTATTTATGTACTTTATGTATACTTAGCGTCCATATATATAAATTTACTCTTATACGCCCCTTTTTATGTATGATGAGAGATAGTAAATTCTACTTTTATTTTTTATGGTTTTGTTTACCTTTCTTTTATTAGCGTTGTTTCTGGATCAAATGAAGTCCTAAACGCGCTGCTGTATGATATTTTCTGCTTCCATGGGGAATATTAAAGTCTACATTATTCGAAATAGTGTCCTGTGATTCTACATTATGTAACAATCAGGCTAAATATATGCATATGGGATATAGTACTCATACGTGGTGGGGTTTATTACATTTTGTAAGAACATTTTTGCTTAGTCTATTGTTGTGGAGTGTTGTGTACAACGTATCAATGCATAAATTTATAAAGTAGAAAACTTAAATTTCCTATGTTATTTATCAGAAAAAGCTTTTCACTTGAAATTGACTGAGGTTGTAAACACATTTTTTTTTTACTAATATTTGCGAAGGAAAACAGAAATTGTTGCATTATAAGTAGTGAACAATGATGATTGCATGACGAAGAATACAGACGAAGAGTTTTTGAAGAGAAAACGAAGATTGCTCTGGAAGGTGTATTAAAAATGGTTTCACCTTGACGTCAGAAAAACAAAAATG
>NW_013846215.1:0-379 GCF_000517525.1 Limulus polyphemus
CATTCTGTGCGCCAGCTATACCAAGCGTGGGCGCGCGTATACCTGATTCGATTTTATTACTCATCAGGATCTCTACCAGCTTACTCTCAAATTAAAATTCTTTTATGTAGGATTAGGGTAAATTAATGTACGAGACTATGGGAGTGGTAAAATACGTCAATCGAAAGGGTTTAACCTCCTGAGTCCAAAACTGTAACTAAACCTCAAATCGGTCAAGAGATGACGGAGCTATGAGCTAAAAGTTTGTACATTAAAAACAAAACAAACTCGGAGCCATTCGTGAGCCGCTATGCCGCAGCTAATAAAATAGACCTAATACTAAGGAATAACGACAAGCAAATTAATTATAATCATGCTTTGCCAACTTGGAAAAGACGTT
>NW_013846216.1:0-379 GCF_000517525.1 Limulus polyphemus
TTGATCGGTCTCATCACGAAAATTTGACGTGCTAGAGGAAAACCAGAAACAGATTTGGAATCAGCATCCCAAGAACTATCTCGCTCACCTATAATTATATCTGACAGAAATGACTTGTTGGCCAGTGTAATCTTCACTGACAGAAATGACTTGTTGGCCAGTGTAATCTTCACTGACAGAAATGACTTGTTGGCCAGTGTAATCTTCACTGACAGAAATGACTTGTTGGCCAGTGTAATCTTCACTGACAGAAATGACTTGTTGGCCAGTGTAATCTTCACTGACAGAAATGACTTGTTGGCCAGTGTAATCTTCACTGACAGAAATGACTTGTTGGCCAGTGTAATCTTCACTGACAGAAATGACTTGTTGGCCAGTG
>NW_013846217.1:0-379 GCF_000517525.1 Limulus polyphemus
TAGATCCAAATTACTTTTCTTTATCTCAGCGAACCATGGATAAAATGTTTCACAAAGTTAAAACAGTAATAGCTGTCCTTTTTCATTTTTGTCATTACTTTCGTTAATAGTATACTAAATAATCTCTTACCAACCATTCGACAGTTGTCATTCGTTTCTCCGCATTGCCCGGCATGGCCAGGTGGATAAGGCGCTCGACTCACAATCTGAGGGTCGCGGGTTCGAATCCGCATCCCACCAAACATGCTCGCCCTTTCAGCCGTGGGGGCGTTATAATGTGACGGTCAATCCCACTATTCGTTGGTAAAAGAGTGGCCCAAGAGTTGGCGGTGGGTGGTGATGACTAGCTGCCTTCCCTCTAGTCTTACACTGCTAAATT
>NW_013846218.1:0-379 GCF_000517525.1 Limulus polyphemus
ATTTATAACAACCATACTCATCTTTAGCATTACTTGGTACAACTACTCCATAAACACCTAGGTGTAACTATAGTTACCACATTTGAAACCATCATACTCATCTTTAGCCTTACTTGGTACAACTACTCCATGAACACCTAGGTGTAACTCTAGTTACCGAATTTGTAACCACCATACTCATCTTTAGCATTACTTGGTACAACTACTCCATTAACACCTAGGTGTAACTCTAGTTACCGTATTTATAACCAACATAGTCATCTTTAGCCTTACTTGTTACAACTACACTTCGAACACTTAGGTGTAACTCTAGTTACCGAAATTGTAACCACCATACTCATCTTTAGCGTTATTTGGTACAACAACTCTACGAACACCT
>NW_013846219.1:0-379 GCF_000517525.1 Limulus polyphemus
CGAATTACAATAACTTGTGCCACAACTGTAAGTGAATCACCTACAGAATACTGGTATGATAGTAATATGGAGAAGATAGCTTGACTTGTCAACTGAAATTCTAAAATAATTAAATAGGCCTAAGTGGACTTTTGACAAGAAGAAAACTATATGTATAAATAGTGTTTATGATATGCCTGTAATCTCTATAGTGTGAAGAATTTGTTGTACTTACATTTAACTTGTTCCAAATATGTATATATATTATATGAAAACAAGTAAAGTGTGTGCTGTTTATTCATTGTTGGATATCGCTAACAAGTCACAGACACCTATTGTAGAAGAATCCTAAGCCCAACAACATGGTATATATTTATACTATTAAGAAATATAAGTAAAA
>NW_013846220.1:0-597 GCF_000517525.1 Limulus polyphemus
CAGTTGGGATGAAGTGAACAATGGAACAAATGACGCTGCTGAAGACGTGTCACCTGAAAAAACCACTGTTGAAGGAGAAACTGTATTCGGTTTTGAGAAGGGAAACAGTGAAGCCCGTGATGAAGTTACTACTATTGATGTGACTGTTACCAATGATAGGACGTTTCCTGATGAAGCAGATGAACCCCACATGAAGTAGAAGCCAACGAGACGCAGGCCAGTACGGAAGAAGATATGTCCCGTAAAATTAAGAGACTGTTGAATTGTTTGTAAATTCTGTACATTTAATTAAGTTATTGTTAATTGTTTATTAGTTTAATGTAAGTGGCTATTGTTCGGGACAAACAATACTAAGGAAGGGGCAGTGTTACGACAGCGGGGTCACGTGACGAGTATTCTAGAAGATCCGCTAGTATGTTACGACAGCGGGGGTCACGTGACGAGTATTCTAGAAGATTCGCTAGTGTGTTACGACAGCGGAAGTCAAGTGACGCTGGTAGCACGCGTTGAGAGTCTTAGAAGTCTCTAGAACAGGCAGTATTATCGTATATAAGTGCGCTAGACAGAGAGAGAAGAAGAAGCAGAGACGAAGCAGGC
>NW_013846221.1:0-379 GCF_000517525.1 Limulus polyphemus
GTGATTACCAAACAACAATAGTTTCTTATAAGAAACTTCTTATTTGATTACCAAACAACAACAATAGTTTATTATAAGAAACTTCCTATGTGACTATCAAACAACAACAATAGTTTCTTATAATAAACTTCCTATGTGATTACCAAACAACAACAATAGTTTCTTATAGTAAACTTCCCATTTGATTACCAAACAACAACAATAGTTTCTTATAATAAACTTCTTATTTGATTACCAAACAACAACAATAGTTTCTTATAAGAAACTTCCTATGTGACTATCAAACAACAACAATAGTTTCTTATAAGAAACGTCCTATTTGATTACCAAACAACAACAATAGTTTCTTATAATAAACGTCCTATGTGATTACCAAACA